>NC_051215.1:31103419-31403419 GCF_015220715.1 Pygocentrus nattereri | reverse complement strand
AAGGCCAATGCCTAATGTGGGGGTCAGAAGAAGTAGCTGTCTGGGGGTCACTCGCTAACTTGCTGACTGTACGCCTCGACCTGATGGACTGCAGAATTTAGTCATCTTTCTGCACAGAACAGAGACAGTAGCTTGAGAATGAGTGGTTCTGGTACACACTGTGTAGCCGTCACACCCTTTCAGGATATTAAGTAAAACAGCAGGATGGAAGAGAGGAAGACACACACCACTCTTATTTAATTTTCAGTCAAAACGGCCATTAAGTACAAGTTATTAAATTTTCAGCACCGGGGGTAAAAGCAGAAAACCAGTGTACTCAATGTAATAACTTTTTTTAGTATTTAATGTGCCCACCTTTTGCCTTTTATTGCTGCTTCAATTCATTTTGACTTGCTTTGGGTATTTTCAGTACCATAGCATTGAGTTGTAGGATAGACAAAAAAAAAACACCTGTTGATTTAAAAAATGTTTTTTTCTCAGATGTGAAACAAGAGCGGAGCTTGATTTTCTCCTCTCAGAAAAGAAAGCTGTAAGTTCTGTTTTTCTGCTGGTGACAGTTTTGGTGGTCTAGCAGGTCTCACGTGGTTGTTAGGAGTTCCATTTTCTCTGTATAAGAATTCTTTGAACTCCAGTTTTGGAAACTGTTATAATATGAATAATCATGACTCGAATGCTCGCCATTTATACTTTTAAAACAGGCCTGAGAGAGAAGGAGAGAGAATAAAATGGGATATTTTGTGTCCCTAAGAGGAGAGAGAGCCCAGACTCACACTCCTCTGTTTGGCTGCTGCACGTTGCTGCATGTTTTAGTGATGAGATAATGATGCACTGGGTGTGTGAGTGTGTCCAGGCCCTTCAGAAGTCAAGCAAATTGTGAGTCTTCCTGTGAAATGCTGTATGTGTGTTTTTGGATGGAGGGAAACACCATCAGGGTGTGCTAATATGAATGTAGCAGTGTGAATGCTCTTCACCAGTTACATAAGAAACAAAGACGAGCCTTTCTGTTTACTTCCAGTCATTCAGCTCTACCGGTCTTCTCATGTGTCAGGTGTCATTGGTGTAATGTCAGGGTGAACCACTGGTGACGCATCAAGGCATGACCGCTGGGGATCTCCATTGACTTGCAGTTTCTTCTGGAAAAAGTGTTAGTAGCTTTTGTGGGCTGCCTCTGCTGAGTCGTGCAGAGGAAGCTGTTTAATTTGGGGGTGTTTGTATGAGTGGACTCTCCATGAGGGTCAGGAATCATTGGCCTGCCTAGGCCTAGAGCACCATCAGCCAAGGTCTATGGCAACAGCAGGTATGGCAGTAATGACGTCTATGGGGTGTGTTGTTGTGGAAGTGGACCATGACTGTCTGCCAGCCACTTCCGGCCCATGTTTTTGTTTTTTTTGTTTTTTTGTGGACACGCATCATATCTGAAATACTTGGAAGTATTGTGATGTTATATTTTTGCTATATCGTCCATCTCTAGCATCTAGCAAATGATGTAGATAGCAGTTACCTGCCAGGTCCTGGATACCATGAGAAAACTAATAAAAAAGTTCTAGAAACTGCTTGGCAACAGGGACCTGTGTTTTTATGGCCATAATGTACTCTATATCTATGAAAAATCACTACTGTCAATATTTTTGTGTAGATGAAATGCTAACCAGTTGATCTTAGGCTCTTGTATGGCTGCTTCATGGCATCTCAGACTGTTGATCAATGCTAAACATATATTTGGAAAAAAATAAAATCTCAAAAGTCACAAGATTTACAAGTGACTGTTTTAAACACTGTTAAATAATGTGTGCTCAAATGCATGAGCATATTTATAAATGATGTAATGAGGTGGTCCTTAATTAGATTTAAACATTTGCATTATGCATGTATTGTTGGGGTGTATGTGTATGTGTATGTGTGTGTGTGTAGGTGTGTGGGTGGGTGTGTGTGTGTGTGGGTGTGTGTGGGTGTTACCTCTGTCTACTTGCGCGTCTGTCATTAATCCGGGGTTAGCCTTTCTCATAACTCTGTAAAGAGCCCTGAGCCATTAGGAAAATTGGGAATGCATGACAGAGCTGCTCTTCACCAGTGCCAGCCACACGCTCCTGCACGCGGTGTACCCACTGACTGAGCGATCATCTTACCCCCTGCAATGGATACGCAGCCAGCCAGCCAGCCGCCCTAGTGCTGACATGCACCTGCTTTCAGCTGCGGAACATCCGCCCCTCAATTTATTAAGTGTTCCATCAATCTTTCATGTGAAATTGTACCACAAGTGGTCCGTCCGTCCATGGGTTTCAATTGCGCATCGTTTTCTCTCTCTTGGGTCAAAAGAGCCCCCAGAGGATGACAGGATGTATTTTCTGCTTACGGAGTACATTCTGTTTTATTGTACTATCCTTGATCAGATTCAGATTCGAAAGCACTATTTCTGTGGATAAGGTTATTCGGTTCAAACCACGCATAATCAGTTTGCCAGACCCCAGCTATGTGAATCAGCAACTCGACGGATGTTGTTTTGAAAAGGGGGAAAACATGTCTGTCATTTTTCCCATCTTAGACTTCCTGTGTGAAAGTTGCTCTTTGTGGATGAAAATAGCT
The DNA here is from genome assembly GCF_015220715.1 of Pygocentrus nattereri. NCBI lineage: Eukaryota > Metazoa > Chordata > Actinopteri > Characiformes > Serrasalmidae > Pygocentrus > Pygocentrus nattereri. Next base: position 31,400,836 of record NC_051215.1, on the reverse strand, counting down.
GCGCTTCTGCAGCTCCCATTGGTTGCTGTCCTCCATGCCTCAGCAGAGAGAGGGGGAGACAAGAAGACAAGTTCTTAAGTAGAACAGGATTTTTATTTGCCTGTGATTTAGAATGATTGGCTTGTTATCCATTTTAAAAAAAAGGAGATTTTTTTTGCTGTGTAATTAAAGAGCCTATATTCTTCATTTTTCTTGCATGTTCTGTTTTCCCCGTGAGGTCCACTAATAATGTTAATGTGGTTTTATGTAAAAATCAGACACAGTTCATTTTTATTTGACCCTTTTCCAACTTTATTCATTGGAATTAAAGAGAGTTTTTAATTTCATTTATTTATTTATTTTTACTGTGTTAAGACTAATTAATGTAAATGTAAAGGGGGTGGGGGGGATGAGGGGTGCTGGAGCCAATCCCATTGGTCAATTCAGGGCCATTTAAACCAAAATATTTTTCAACTTTTTCACAAGGATGTTCAGCAGTTGTTCAGCAGCAATTACTTTCTTGCTGTTCCTTGATTTAAAATAAAATGCTATGAGCTCACTTTTTTGAGAAAGTTGTCATGTCATTTAATCTCTGTCCTGAAAAACAATAATGAAAATATTACAGCACAAATACAAATAAAGAAAACCAGCACTCTCTGAAAAGCTTATTTTCTATGTGGGCCTATAAAATTAATTATGTACGTCTAATGCCTTAAAAAGCTCCTTTTGGTGATACAGGTTTGGCATGTTGCCCATGACAGTAGCAGCTACTGCTCCACACATTTTACACTACACTTGACACGTGATTGAAGATCCTCATCCTGTTTTAAGTATTGCCAGATACAGATGTGCTTCCCCCTTTCAGTACCAGTTCTCACTTACTTTCTCTACTTTTGTTGTTGTTTCTTAGCAGTGATTATTTTTCCAGGCCAGTAGTTAATGAAGATGAATAGATGCAAAGCAGCAGCACATTGTACACAGAAGGCTGGGGTTTGATTTACCATCCAGGCAGTAAAAGATCTTGGGCTAATGCTACATTTCTGTGCTATTATAAGTTTCTGATAAGTTTTATCCAAACATTGAAATGTAGCATATAGGGCTCTCTGAAATCTGTTCCCCCCAGATTCCATTTTATTTTTGCTATTTCATATATTATAACAACATATATGGGGCTAATTATGTGGGTGGTATGAAGACAAATTGCAGAAAATGTTTATGCTTAGAGTTTTTATCTCTCCCAGGTCTCAGAATTCCACCCATTTCTATGTTTTTATATGAAATCTGTCTCCGTTCTGAAAATTCTGTTTGCATTGGGGATGCCTAGGTCCCTAAACTCGCTGCTCTCATTACGTCGCATATATGCAAAAGTTTGGGCACCTCTGGTCAAATGATGTCTCATTGAGTGAAATTAAGTACGTATTCTCTACACAAGCAACATTTTGCACATTTTAATATATAATTACTGTTTTTTTTTGTAGATTTGTAGAATACCAGAATTGATGTTTGTTCCCATTAGAGAGGATCTATATTTAATTTCACTTGGAAAATCAGTAAAACATGTAATTTGACCAGGAGTATTGAAACTTCTTCATATGAGTATGTCAACAATCCTCTGCTGGTAATGTCATTTGACCTGTTCTGATGTCGTATCCTTCTGCGGAGTCATCATCATCATCATCATCATCATCATCATCATCATCATCATCATGGAAGCTTGTGTTGTGATGACAGTGTTGTTTTATCTTTGCTCTGCAGTTGGTCAGAGTGCACGCGTGAGTCAAATATTTGCCTTTTCTGTGTTCAGGAATATCCAAGCTTTGATGTTGTGTTGGAGTTTTGAGCTTTGCTGTGTGAGCATTGGACTTAGAGTGCAGTACTGGAATCCCAAAGAGCCTTGAGTAGAACATCAAATTGTTTTCTTATAAACCTTTAACCTGTAATTTACATCCTTAAGAAGACATATCATAACTGTACCTTTAAAAACATTCTGTGTCGGCTATTTTTGGATTTGTACCTCCTTTCTATAAAGGACGATTACATCAAGGGCTTCTCCAGACTTGCACAATCACCCACATTCTGTTTCAATTCACATTTCCAAAGCTGCTCTAGTACAGCAGCCAGTGAGTTGAATGGGGGTGATCATATTAGGAAGGGCATTGCTGGAATACTGCATTCATTCATTCAGAATCTCTAGCTGAGAGACAAATGGAGGGATCTATCATGGGTGGGATCACGCTGCTGTTGAGGAGGGGACAGAGCTGCAGGGTTCGCTCCAGTTGTATGAATGATGCCTCCTCTGCCAAGTCAATGTGGTTGATTCGCAGCCGTGGTGGAGACATGAAAGTCATTCCTATCTGTGTGGTTTCGAACTGCTGATTTGAATGCCTTTGACAGGACGACATTTGTGATCTCCAGTGTCACATTTTTTTTCCATGGTACAAACATTATCAGGAGATCTCATCCTGTAGCAGTTACTGGGAGTAGGGCTAAAACTGGATATTCAAAGTATTGTTTGTGACGGTTGCAGCAGTGCAAAAAAGTGGTGCATGTACAATCTTCTGGATTCTTGCTTATTTGTATTTGTGGAAGTTTTATGTATGATTTGATGATAAAAATACTTCAGAAGATCTTTTTCCTATCATTTTCCTATCTGTGTATTTGTTTACCAGCTGTCAGATGCGAATAGATATTGGAGTTCTAAGCTCGGATCCAAAACTTTTTCAGAGTTTTATGAGGATTTTGGATTTTTTTGGGGGGGAGAAGGGGGGCATCCTACCTACCCAGAGAAAGCAAGGCCAGTTGTGCTCTCTTGGACTCAACGGCTGGCCGTAGCATCACTAGGGATTGCACTCATGATCTCCTGATGACAGAGCCAACACTTAGACGGTTGACCACTTGGGCCCTGCATTTGGAATTTAATAGAGTGGAATTTGATTGGCATCCATCACGTTTGTCAGTAGTCCCACTTATAAGACCATTCAAAAAGTCTGTTCTTAGAAGTGACAAATGTTTGTTTTATCTAATAAAGATATATACATGGATGTGTGCTTTGCAAGCTTGCCAAGTTTCTTGGATAATAAATGGATATTAAGGAGAATTCATTTGAAGTTTGAGTTATGCTGGATTCATTCGATTTATCCATTCAAACTATTTAGCATTTATCTAATTTGAATTTGCAACAAATGATTTAAATTTGCCATTTCTCTGCAGTGATAAATGTCAGCTATCACTCAAGATGTGGCTGTATGATTCCATTTCATACTGTATCGCCTGCACAGATCTGAACAGCACACAGGCCAACTGGTAGATACCTGAGCATCGTATGGTGTGATGCATGTAGAGCTGGTTCCTCCTACGTGTGACGTGTGAAGGAGTGTGTTGGTGTAGGGATGTTGAGACAGTGAGTACAGTGAGGGTGCAGGGTGGGCTGGGCTGAATGAGGCTTGGCTGGGTTCAGTGGGTTCAGTGTTGCTGGAGCAGGCGCAGATCAGGTGGCTGTGCCAGAACACTGTCGCCCTTTTTATCCTCCCTCTCCCTCTCTCTCTCTCTCTCGCTCTCTCTCTCGCTCTCTCTCTCGCTCTCTCTCTCGCTCTCTCTCTCGCTCTCTCTCTCGCGCTCTCTCTCGCGCTCTCTCTCGCGCTCTCTCTCTCTCGCTCTCTCGCTCGCTCTCTCGCTCTCTCCCTCTCCCTCTCCCTCTCTCCCTCTTTCACTTTCTCTGTTTATCTCTCATCCTCTCACACTCCCTGTCTCTTCCTCTGTCTGTCTGTCTCTCACTCTGTTTATCTTTTTCAGTGTCATCTGTCTCTCACTCATTTTCTCTTTCTCTGTCTGTCTGTCTGTCTGTCTGTCTGTCTGTCTGTCTCACTCACTCGCTCACACTGTCTCTCTCTCACTCTCTTCCCCAGGGCTGGCTTACATATAAGAGACACATGAAAATGAACCACTGTTTATAAGTTGACTGAGACATATGAGTTTTACTCACACACCCTCACGCTGCCTACATCGGGGTGGGAGACACTGGGAGAGGGGGCCAAGTTTGTAGTGAATAACATACACACTACACATAGCTTTGCTGCACAGACTCACATCCGGGGGAAGGGATTCAATGCAGTGTTTTGCTCACTAAAGCCATTGTTGAGAGGGTGAGTCATTTTTCAACTGTAGAGACAGTCACCACTGCTGAATACCTTTCTCTTCGTTTAGCTGAGGATTAACAGCTTCACAGTCAGACTGTGTGCTGTTAAATTAACAGGAGGAGGATTTTATGCGCTGGACAATCATCACCAACTGCACTTATGGGGCACAACCTCCCATAAGGTTTATAATTCACAAGAAGAACATGCTACTGGTCATCAGCTCATATTCCCATCACAAGGTCAAACCCTCTGACAGACCCTCTTTTCACTAATTGTGTTCATTAAATGTCTTTAGGTTGGAAATCTTGTCTGGTTCACATTGTATAGAATTTCATGCAAATTTTGAAAGTAATTGAGGAGGGACTTCCTAAGATTCACCATAACGATTTTCTGCCTTAGCGGTAACTTTCCATTATTTCATTAGTTACTAAGCTTTATGTATAATTCACAGATTTCACACCTTTCATTGTAGTTATATTATTATTTTAGTACACATTTTAATTTATTTGCCTTTATGGTAGCTGAAATATGGCATCATTTTGAAGCATGTGAATATCTAATGTTGGGCCTCATTAATCAATATCTCTAAACAGTGTCTCTTTAAAAATGTCTAAAAATCTCTTAAATGTGCTCTTAAGAAAGGTCCTAAGAAAAGTCTACATCAGATGCATGATGTTCTTAAACCACAGAATTGTTTGTGTCTTTGTGCTCTTGACTGTGTGTAGGTTCTGTTCTTATATAAGAACAAATCTCAAGTAAGAAAACCCTAATGAATGTCAACATTTTTGTAAAAACCAAGTGCATTTTAAGAATGATTTGGTGAATGAGGCCAAATGAGAGTTAGCCAGGCAGAAACATTGGTACATGACAGCCAACAGTGAACATCACTACATAAAAACTTTTTTCTGTAATTTGTTTAATTGTAATGTAATAAGTTTGAATGGTCAGAGTTGTACACTTGAGGACTAAAATCACTGAGAAGCACAGGTAAAATTACATTATCTTCTCATGTAATACTAATCCCATTCAAATTGTGCTTAGCCCTCTCAAAGAATACAGTGAAGGCCTATATCCACCCAAATCGTTTCAAAAGAATTTGTGTTTTGGACATTTTTATGCGCAGATTTATTAAAGAGTTCTACAGTTGTAGGAAAAACAGTACTGTTGTAAAACAGAGTTAAATTTTAGCATTCTGGTCTTCTACTTTGTGGTTAAATTTGTCATTTACGGACACCGTTTTTCACTAGTTGTGTTCATTGTGGTGAATATTTTCTATGTATATTTAGGTTGGAGAGCTTGTCTTGTTCAGAAAAAAATATGCAGTGAATTAATTGAGTTTGCGGTGATTTTACCCACCTTTTAAGGACTTTTACAGCTGGCTAAAATTAACCCTGCCTATGTGGTCAGTTGGAACATTTGCACTCACAAGTGAGGTTGTGCTCAGCTTTCCTCTAGGCTTTTTACTGTAAATGTGGCCCTGCTTTGACTCTACAGAAGTGCAGGAGGTTCTTCACTCTATGCACTTCAGCAGCATCAGCAGCACCAGCAGCAGCAGCAGGTGCACAGAGCAAAGCCTCTTATACTAAACCTTTTGTTTCTGTTTATATGTATATATGTATGTATATATGTATGTATATATGTGTATGTATATATATATATATACATACACACACACACACACACACACACACACACACACACACACACACACACATATATATATATATACATACATACATACACACACATACATACATACATACACACACACACACACACACACACACACACACACACACACACCCCTCACTGTCATCCAGTCCAGAGGTTAGGCTGCCTTCCAGGCTGTGGAGGAGAGATGCTGTGGCAGGGAGTGCGGGTAGCCATGAAAGCGAAGAATCCCTTTATTACCTTGTTAGGACTGCAAAGGTCTCAGGCAGCCCTGTCTCAGGGAGCACAAGGCTAATGGGATTAGGAGCTCAACACTAGTAAGCAGATGACATACTCAAAGCGCTTGACCAAAGGCTGTTCCACTTAACTCTGCTAGTATTTCGGAGAAATGGTGTTGTCTGGCTTGAAAAATGGACATATAATCGCTGATGGGCGTTTTGATTCAGGGTTCATGTTCTTCAGTTGTGACACGAGTGTAGCACATACATGCATTGCTGTAGATCTCCGTCTCAGACTTTCTCTAGGTATGTGTGTGTATGTGGCTCATTGACATGATGTCTGTGTTTAATATAATAGCTCTTGCTAGTGTACACTTGAAAGGTTTACACAGTCCATTTAGATAATTTCTTCCCAAGCTCAATACTTCCAGTCATGGATACGTTCACTGAAGGCTTGTACTGGCACAGTATCGATACCAATAACTGATGAAACAGTTTGTTTGTTTGTTTGTTTGTTTTTTGCATCTTAAAACTAGTTTTGACCTGTAATCCGTATGTGAAATGCGGTGATCACAAAACAGCTTAAAACTTATAAAGGTCATTGATTAATTTCACATAGCCACGACAAAGCTGAATCTAGCAGGTAAATAAACACTTTTATTATTACTAAAATCTGCTTTTGACAAAACAGAGCTGACAAACTTGATATGGTATGCTGGTGACAGTATTATTTTTAATATTAATAATAACAAATAGTAATAAATAATAATAACAATCATCATCATCATCTTTATTTATAGAGCACTTTCCATGCTAGTGGCAGCTCAGAGGGCTTTGCAAACAGGTGTTGAAGCTTAACAGTAATAGAAGAAACTAAGAGTATTCATTTAAAATCATATAAGACAATGACACAGATCAAATTAAAGAGATAAATAATAATAATAATAATAATAATAATAATAATAATAATAATAATAATAGAGACATAGAATTTAGGTAAACTCTAAGTTGAAGAGATCAGTTTTCTATTTTTTATTTTTTTTATTTTTAATTTTTTTAAAGTGAGCACTGAGCTTGACTAACTGAGGTTACAGTTTGAGCTCCACAGTTTAGAAGCATGAAACCCAAAACAGTCTCTCCTTGTTTTCTGTAATGGAAGATGTTTGCAGGTCAGTATCTGCAGATATAAGATCACATGCTGGAACATAAACAGAGAGACATTCTGTGATGTAAGTGGGTTCTAGGTCATTTAGAGCATTAAAAACTAATAGCAGAGCTCAGAACTTCAAAATCTGTCATAAAAGATTCAGTCCGCCAGTGCAGTTCTTTTGAAACAGTGATAAGAGCTCTTCTTAGTTTTTGTTAGAATCTGTGCTGCTGCAAGTTGTACGATTTGTAGAAGATGGATTGTTTTCTTAGGAATTCCAGTAAGAAGAGCATTACAGTGATCAACTCTGCTGTAGCAAATACATCAACAAATTTATCTGCGTCACTCTGAGATAGAAAAGGCTGCAGTTTTGATCATTTGAGAAATGTTGCTAAAGCTTCTTTAGTGACTGTGTTTACATGTGGGATAAAACAGACCCAGAGTCTTAAATCACACCCAGGTTTTGTATTTTAGGTTTGGTATCCAAAGCTAAAGAACCAAACTTCTCCTACAGCAGCTTTCTCTGAGTTTTAGTACCAGTGATCAGTATTTCAGATTTTTCTTGATTTAGTTGTAGAAAATTTTTTTTGCATCCATTGAGCAATATCTGACTGATTTTCAGAAGGAATGGAAAAGTATAATTGTGTGTCATCAGCATAGCTGTGAAAATTGATGCCATGTTTCCTAATGACATCACCAGGGGTAACATGTACAAAGAGAAAAGCAAGGGCCTTAAAACTGAACCTTGTGGGACTTCAAAGGATTTTTTAAAGGACTATTAACTATGTCTATTAACTAAATATGATGTAAACCATTTTAAGACTGTGCCTGAGATGCCGACCCAGTATTCAAGACAGTGTATTGGAATCTTGTGATCGACAGTATCCAGTAAGACCAGGACTTTGTCACGGCTGTTTTTAAGAGCATCTGTTGAGAGAGAACAGTATGCAATAGTTGTTGTTTTGAACACAGACAAAAATCATCTTAAGGTGTGAAATAGGAAAAGGGTCAAGATCACATGTGGACAAACTTGATTTGCTCGTAACAGCTGTGAGCTCCTGATAACAGGGATAACTGATAACAGAGAAAGACGTCTCCTGATGTGTGTGGCTTCTCAGAATGTTTATTGGTGCTTGATGTAGCTGGCTGAGCTACGCTATAACTTATTGAGGCTATTTTGTATTAAAAATTAATTGCAAACTCTTTACAAAGTTTAGAAGATGATTCACTATGTGGCACACTAGCAGAAAAGCTATGACTGTCTGGATTTTTTCATAGCATTATTGTGGATGGAGATCTTCAGGATCGTAACAGGAATTAAATTATTGGCATTTTGACTGTGCATGTTTTTCTTGGATTTTCTAAGTGCACAGGGTTTGATGACTCTAATGGCATTATTGGAACAAATACTCTGTCTTCTAAGTGTCTCAGTATTGTTTGTACTGTCCTCACTGACCTGTTTAGATATTCTCTTGTCATAGCTAGTAGAAGCTTAGTAATATGACAGCAGAGAGAGGGGAGTGGTAGAAATTGAGGAAGCTTTGTATATATGTTATTAAAAGCACTTACTTGTCAGCTGTCAATACTACTTACAAGCCCATCGTTTACTACGGTAAACATCACAGGTGTCACAAAATCCAGTGCCCTTAATGAAAGGTTGGTCAACTAAGTTGTTGGGCAAAAATGTTGGGCAAATATGGGTACACATTTAAGAGTAATTGGTTTCACAAACACACACGCGCGCACACACACACACACACACACACACACACACACACACACACAGATGGAGAGAGAGAGAGAAGTTTGTTAGCAAACTGGCTTATTAGTTCTCTCTGCTATGTACTATAATGCTCACTTTACTGTGTGGTGAGGGAGGACAATATTATGCATAATCACGATTAAAAATGTTTTTTTTCTTTTACTAGAAAATATTGTGCCAGTTATTTTTAGATATCGCCCAGGCCTACCCCATCTATACTCTTCACTCTTGCTACTATCTCCATTTTACCCTGCGTGTTTGAAGAGCTGCAGGTGCCGGGCGTGAAGGCTAAGAGCAATCCTTGCTGGTGTGTATCCTGTTAAATGTTCTTGCACGTTTCAGAATTGTCTTTAAACCACAATAGCTGGAGCTCTAAAACTTCAGTATTGGATAAAAGGACCAGGGTTTAGGTGAATTGCCCTCTAAAGGGCAGCACAGCGGACAGGCTGGACGGCCATCAGCATGCAGACAGCATGAGGCGCATCGATTGGTGAGGCTGCTGCCGTCAGCCGAAAGGGTGGAATCAGCTGTGGTTGCTGCTGCTGGTGTGTGGGAGTGTTTGTGTGTGTCCCTGCTGCAGCAGGGCACGGGTGCCCAGCATGCCCCACTGGCCATGCCTGTCAGCTTGTTTATGCAGTGGCTGAAGTGATGACTAGAGGCACAAGGACAGGCCCTGCTAGCATGCTTCAAGCTCTGCGGCTGTCCAGCCTGACCCCAGAGCCGAGGTACATCCATCACTCAGCAGCCCGGCTGGAGACAGAGAGGGAGCAGTCATTCAGGCTCCATACAGATGGAGAGACTTGGTCTCTTGGTCTCTAGCTTTTCGTATCAACTCAATGAGCTCAGCGGTGATGGAGAGTGAGGCTCGTCAGGTGAAATATTTAGGCATTATGAGTATATAATATATATATACTGAACAGTAGAGATGCCACAGTGGTATCAGGCTGATAAAAGAAAATATTGGAACAGATATCAGAGAAAAAAAACAGCTAATCTTTTCTGTAACAAATCTAGAGTTACTTGTAGTGCAACATCACATAACATGAGGTTGGTCACATAAAAGTCTGATATTGACATAAGAACCATGAGCCATTTATTATGTAGAGGTGCATGGATTAGATCAGAATTGTGTCTGTATCAGTGGATAATTGTTTAAAAAGTTCAAACCCTGAAAAATAACCCCATAGCATTATCCCTCCTCCACCAAACTTTACACTTGGCACAATGCAGTCAGGCAAATAACATTCTCTCTGGTATTCTGCAAACCCAGACTCATCCCTCAGACTGCCAGATAGAGAAGCTTGACTCCTCACTCAGCAGAATGTGTTTCCACTGCTTTGTGTTTGTCTCTTGTGACTCCAAGGCCGTGTGCTTAATTTTATCCATCTGCTAGCAAAGGTTGTGGCTGAAACACCTGAACTCAATAATTAGGAGATGTATCCCAATGTCTTTGTCTGTATAGTGTATGTATAACACTAATATTACAACACATCAGTATTATGTGAATATTATACTACAATTACGGTTCAGTAGTTTGCACCCATTTGCTTTGGACATAGTAAGTCTGATCTTTATTGTGCCAAAGACTCTTTTGCACAACTGTAGTTAATACACTATGTTATTTCTGGTTACAATTGTTTTTGATTTCAGTTGAGTCCTGTTGTTGGCCATTTATTTCTTCATGAATGGTAGTACAGTGTTTATTTCAACATAGTACTTTTAACTTACCATCATGAGTGAAAGTCTTCATTTAAAAAAGCTCAATTTACAGTATTTCATTTTAAGTAAATTGAAATGCAGAGTGTGGTTATCTATAGCTATCGTTAACATTACCCACCTGGAGTAGCACAAGTATGATTTTGCTTTAATATAACACAGATCTGATGTTTTCAATGCTGTTGTAACACACAAATCTTTTCAAATCAAATCACTTTCATATGTAGTTCTAGATCGCATACACATCCTATTTATTTATGGCCGCATGACCATACTGAGAGTGGTCAGATCAGATTTTTTTTAAGCTTCGCATATACCATCACTCAGAATTAACAAGATGCAGTAACTTGAAATTAGTGTTTGTAAATAGTGCAAAAGCAATGCATCTCATAATTTTTCCACCTTCATCTTGTTCTTATAATGAGCAGCTGAGAGCTGTCGATTGTGAATTATCTTTGTGACAACAACTTATTCTGATAATTGCTTGTTTGTTGTGCATATGATGATGCATATGTAAGGCTGAGCGATTTGTGGACATTTTCAGACTGTGGTGGCGATTTAAATGTGATTTATTCTCTTTAAATGAAGCTCCCGGCTTTTTGTTTTTGTGAGGAACAGCAACATTTCTATTTTTCAGGCTTTAATGTACTGTGCCAGATTGCCAGTTTATGAGGTCTGTGTTATTAGATAAAATTTCTCCACTTAAAACTGTGAATAATGTAGGATATAATTTAAATTGCAGCTTTTGCAATTTGTAAATTGCATTCTTTCAGCTTGTTGTTGCAATATGAAATGGGTGAGTCTTTCAGCCCTACGCACACTGTTTCTTCACGTGACGTTTGAATGGGATGTGCACGTGCAGGTCATTTCAGGCGCAGGTTCATTCACATAATAGACGACTACAAGCCAGAAAGACATGAATTGAGCAGCGAGCCTTGAATATAGCCAAAATCAGAAAAGAAATAAATGCCATCTTACCATCTCTACTTGACCACTTGACCACACGTTTGCTTATTGGGCTACAAGTGAAAATCAAACTGTAGAATATGTTAAAAGAAACCACTATATTTCATGTATATGGTTGTGTAGGTTTGCGTCTGCACTGGATTTGCATGCTTGTACACATTCACATCCATGCATGTTCACTGTGAGCTTCATCATCTTGGCTCAGGCTAAGACTGCTCAGTCATGGATCTCCTCCAGAACCTCGGCCCCTAGCTTACTGTCATGCAGCAGGCGCGCACACACACCTCCTCGGAGCTCTTTGAATTACTTAAGGGAGCTATATTATTCAGGATCGTATGCAGACAGAGGCTAGCCTCCAGCTGTGCCGTCTCAGTTTGATGAACACAGGAACGCTGTGGCGTCTGCCTCGCCGAAACACCACATTCTCCCACCATCTGACTCACTGGAACACTCACAGCCGCACGCCTCTGTCCTCGTCCTGCAGTCAAAACAAAGGCTTTCCTCTAGGGAGCGTGTGTGTTGAATTCATAGCGCTTGGGTGTTTGTGTCAATCATGGCTTCACCGGTTCCAGCTCTGTGTGTAGATCTCTTAGTCATGCAGTCATGTATCAAAGCATAGAGCCCTCGGTAGAAGCAATGTTGCAATAGACCATTGTCTCCCAGCACTGACTGCATGAGGTTCATTAGGTAAATGCCTAAAAATCAACTTTGCCCCAGTATTTTAAGGCCTTTGTGCTTTAAGAGGTGTGTCAGAAGGCATGAAGATGCTGAGTGTGTGCCTGTTTGACTTTAGCTAGAACTAGCATCCAGCATTGCAGGCCTTTTGCAGGTCAGTGATGGAGCCACCATCTGTCTTACCTGAATTTATCCAGCTGCAGAGATGCACATCTGCTGGGTTAATTTTGATCTGACTGATTAACGATGCAAAAAGTTTCTCTCTTCACTAATGGGTTCCCATCACTCAGAGAGTGGAAAAAGTGTCTGTAAATCAAAGTTGTCTGTCTTTGCTATGTTGTTTAGACATTGTCCAGTGATTGTCCAGTGCCAGGTGGGGATGTCCGAAACCTGTTTTATCACCAGCATGTTTGATATGGACAGAAAACATTTAAGCATTATATTACATTCCTGTTTCAGCTCATTTGATCATTTTTATTGTATTGTATTAACATTTATAGTATTTGAGGATTGCCCAGTGATGTACTGGCAAACTGTCCAGGTTGTTTCCTGCATTCTGCGCCAATGATGGGCTCCAGCTCCCCCTGCGATCCAGAAGACCTTGAGGTCTTTAGTAATAGAAAACAGGACCTTACAGTGAATATAGCACTCCCTCCTTTCAGTGCTTTCTAAAAAACACTGAGTAAAACTGATTATCCACAAGCATTCTTCAGTAGCAAAAAAACAGTCAGTTGTTGCTTTTGTCCCCCATGTCCACTCAATTTTTTTCTTTATACTAATTAAACCAAGAACTGACATGAAGGGATCTTGTTTTTCTGCAGTGTAGTGAGCCAGACTAAAGATTTGTGGTCAATGGTCCCTGCAGGTGTGTTATTGAGATTGCTGAAGATCAGTCTGTGTTTTGCTGTCAGCGCTGCATCAGGCTGTTGTAATAACTCCGCCATCGTGGCAGGCTATGAAGAAAGTTCTAGGTAGAAGTTAACTATTGTGGTTGAAGTTACAGTTATTGCAAAATCATTGCCATTATCCGTGGAGCTTGCCCTGTTGGCATATCCCATCAGAGACCCCGGTTCAGGATGATTTGTTTAGATTATGAGTCTGTCCAATGGGGTCTCCTGATATGACTGTAAGCTAAATGCTAATGACTGTAAGCTCATGTTAAAACATGAAAAATTGAGCTTGTGATTATAAATAAAACTACATTTTTATATTGACAAAGTTTGAGCCGATGAACAGTGGTATTAAGGATGGATGGATGGATGGATGGATGGATGGAATATATGCTAAAAACAATAAGTGTGTCTCATGTTTTGTTCTCTTTCATGTTTCTTGTAATATGTTGTCAGCTTTCAGAATAGGGCAATAAAACATCATTCCAAAGGAGAACCGCAAGGCAGCACATTTTAACTGTGGTTCTCTGTAGCTTTATATGCGTGGAATGTCTCCTCTTGTGAAACATAAGCTTAAATGATTTTGAAGTTACATAAAGGCTGTTAAATACAGATCCTATTTACAAGAAGAGTTTAAATGGACCAGCCTAATAGCTTAATAACAATAATAGGCTATAATTACTGTAGCAGTCATAATCAGATGATGGTATGTCATATAGCCTCTCAAGCCTATGTAGATACTGCCTGCTACATGATTTTAATATATACCTCATTTTCTGTGAGCTGCATGTATGTCTGCTATGGTGTAGGCCACCTCCAAGTGGTCCACTGACCCAGTGACGTGGGTTTTTGTGTCATTTGAAGGCCCTTTGCTCCGTCCTTCTCCTCTGTACTGATCTTGTAGTCTCGTACAGCAGCCTCTCTTTCTCTCGAAAAGCTTTCCGGGGAAATCCCTCTTTCCAGAAAACGTGGAGTCATCCGGGGTGAGGCAGAAGGGAGCGAGTCCATTAAGCTGTGAAAATCAGAGTGCCAAGCCCAGAATCCCGCGAGGCTTTGCCCCGGGGAGCCACACCTCCTCTTCTTAACCGATCTAATTTGCTGGGCAGGATGGAGAGCGCGAAGGAGGGAGAAGAGGGAGAGGGGGAGAGACAGAGAGTGTGGGGGATTGGGGAGGAGGAATGCACTCTTGAAAGCCATCAGGAAGTTGTTTTCTTCCTCTACCGGAGATGAAACAGAGATGCTTTCAAGCAACATTTTATGATGTCTGCACATTGTTTTTTATGAAGGGTTTGTTTTTTTGCCTGGTTTGTAGACAGTGGGCAGATGGATTATTACTGTCTGCTGAGGCAATTTTGCGATGTTTCTCAGTGATGTGATATTTTGACATTCATTGCGTATATTTTTCAAGGGCAGACTTAAAAATATTAGGTAGCTGAGGTTCTTATTTTATTTTCTTTATTATTTTTTATTTATTATTAAGAAAAAGAGAGAATGTCAAGTCAAGTCAAGAGGCTATTATTGTCATTCCATCTATGTACAAGTACACAGTGGAGTGGAATAACGTTCCTCCAGGAACAACATGGTGAAACAAGGAATTATAATATATTAAAAAATATACGTGAGCGGTTGAGGCGATATGCAAATTGCAGTGGGTCCAGTGAAGGAGGAAGCTGGACTTTAATGTGCCTCATGACAAGCCTCTCAAAGCACTTCATGATGATGGGAGTGAGTGCAACAGGACGGTAGTCATTGAAATAGGACACTGGAGACTTCTTCGGCACAGGGATGATGGTGGTGGACTTGAAGCACGTTGGAATGACTGCAGTGCTCAGAGAGATGTTGAATATGTCTCTGAGAACATCAGCCAGCTGTTTGGCGCATTCTCTGATCACTCTGCCTGTTATGCTGTCGGATCCTGGTGCTTTTCATGGGTTGACTCTGAGTAGAGTTCTCTGCATATCAGCAGTGGACAGACACAGTACCTGTACACTTGGAGAAGGTGTGGTTTTCCTCACCGTTGTGCCGTTCTGTGCCTCAAACCGAGCATAGAAGTTGTTAAGCATGTCTGGAAGGCAGGCATCACTGTCACAAGCAGGTGGAGGTGACTTGTAGTTGGTGATGACCTGGATGCCCTGCCACATGCACCGTATGTCAGCAGTGTTTTGAAAATGATCATGGATTTTCTTTGAGTAGGCATGCTTAGCCTCTTTGATGGCCCCTCGAGAGCTTGGCTCTTGCCACCCTAAGGCTTGCTTTGTCCCTTGACTTGAAAGCCTTGTCGCGGGTTCTCAGCAGCGTGCGCATCTCTGCAGTCATCCATGGTTTCTGGTTGGGGTGAGTTGTGACAGGTATGGAGAGAGTAACATCATCAATGCACTTGCTGATGTAGCCAGTCACTGATTCTGTGTACTCCTCCAGTTTGATGGAGTCACCAGTAGTAGCTGCTACTCTGAACATCTCCCAGTCAGTGTGCTCAAAACAGTCCCAAAGGGCAGAGATAGCTCCTGGTGGCCAGGTTCTCGCTTGCTTCTGGTCTGGTTTGGCACGTCTGATGAGTGGTCTGTATGCTGGAATGAGCATCACAGAGATGTGGTCGGAGTAGCTGTAGTGGGGGCGGGGCTCGGCCCTGTATGGGCCGGGGATGTGTGTGTAAACAAGATCCAGCACGTTAGCCCCACGGGTTGCAAAGTCCAAATACTGATGAAATTTGGGGAGTACTGACTTCAGATTGGCATGGTTGAAATCACCAGCAACAATAAACAGTCCATCTGGGTTTGTGTTCTGGAGGTCGCTGATAGTGCTGTACAGCTCATTCAGTGCGGCGTTAGCATTAGCACTGGGAGCTCTATACACTGCTATCTATTATATACAGCGAACTTAGCTCTCTAGGCAAATAAAATGGCCTGGCTCTGACAATCGCAAACTCCACCAGCGGTGAGCAGTGACTCGAGACTAGCGCCGCGTTTTTACACCATTCAGTGTTGATGTAAACACACAGGCCTCCACCTCGAGTCTTACTGCACAGCTCAGCGTTTCTGTCCGCACGGAAGCACAACAGGCTGTCGAACTGAATGGCTAAGTCCAGAGCGGAGCTCGTCATCCACGTCTCTGTAAAAACGAAAACACAGCAGTCCTTGAACTCATGTTGGGTAGCCCACTGAATCTGGAGGTAGTCCAGTTTATTCTCCAAGGAACAAATGTTAGAGAGAAGGAGTGATGGAGCGGCTGGTCGTGTGGGGTTAGCCATTAGCCTAGCGCGCATGCTGGCTTGCTTGCCTCGCTGCCTCACTTCTGCCTCCTCACGCATCATTTTTAGCCAGCAGGCTCACGCAGTGCCGGAGACTGTAGCAGGCCTAGCTCGCGCAGCTCTTCCCGCAGTTTGTTTGGAAGTAGAGATTGTGGCTGATTTCTCAGCTGTAGCAGGCTCTGGTGATGGTAGATGATGATGCTGGTTGAAACAGTCATGATATCTAGTTTTGGTCGGGTTACACGACAGACAGTAAACAAAAATAGCAAAACCGCACCGTTTTGCTGTTCCTGAAATGGCTGCTACTCGCCACGCTGCCGGAAGTAGAAGCAGCGAGAGTGAAAAAGCCTATAAAGAGCTTGTACAAAAATGGCTTTGCACAGTCATTAAAGTTGTAACTCTTCAAGACAGGATGGTATGTGCGCGTGTGTACATGTATATGTGTGTGTATACAGTGCTCTCTGCAAGTACTGAATATTGAAACCCTTGGTAATTATGAGCAAAATAAACTGCAAAGTATTCTTAATAATTTTAACTTATCCTTTTGATCTTTAAAATATTAGCAAACGTCCCTTTGTTTAAGGTATAATGATTGAAAGAAACAAAATCTTGTCGTGAAAAATACTTTATATATAAATATAGAAATATATATATATATATTGATTGATTAAAGACTAGAGGATCATTAGCTTATACTGTACAGCAAGAGATGAGCTATCGTCTCTAGCTTTACATCTACAGGGTGGACCAACAACACAGGTGTGTCAAATAGAGGTGTACAGTGAGTGGACACAGTGTCCAGCAGCATTGCTGTGTCTGTTCCACTCGTACCAGCGCAGCGCACACTGACACACCACCACCATGTTGCTCCTACAATTACAGACTGTAGTCCATCTGTTTCTCTCAGTACTATGTTAGTCCCCTTTTACCCTGTTCTGCAATGGTCAGGATCCCACCGTATGTACATTTGTATACCCTTTGGATGATTTGGATTTTAGCTTTTATGTTTTTATATGTATGTATGTATAAGATGTGCTGTCTTTGAGGTGCTAGACAAATTTTTTCCTTATTTTTTTTAAACAAGACTTTCTTATAGTTCCATATATGAAAACTAAGCTGCCAAAACAGCCAGCTTGGAAGCTGTTGTTTTTGTGATGTCATGAAAACCCAATGCATTTGCTGCAATTGCAAATGTCTGCCTGCTCAGCTGCCTGCTTAGCCTCGCCCATTCTCACTTAAGTTCTAAGAAGTGTTTTACCCCAAGCTTCTTTCTGAATCAGAACATAGGTCATTTACAAATCAGTTTTAAAGACACAGCAACGAAAACAACCACTTCTAAGGAATAAAGAGAGTATGAAATATGGCCATGTAAAAATTAATTTGCACTGTTTGGCACATAAAATCACACATGTAGTGCCCAGAGAAAAAAATAATAATGTAGGTTATGGCCCTTTCTGTCTGAAACCAAAGCCGCAGGTTGCCTTTAGGACCGTATGGAGATACAATAAGGAATCATGTGATGACAGTGCAGTAGCATATGGAGGACATAGTAACTACCTCCCTCTCTACTTCTGTTCTTCTGTGCCCGCAGAAAGCATCAGCACATCTCGCCCCCTCTCACAATAGGACGCTAGGCTAATGGCAAGAGGTGTTAGCCGCAGGGCGCTTTCAGGTCACCTGACCCCACAACGTGTTGCTCTCAGCAGGCTGCAGAGGCCTTGCACATTGACGGGTCACTCCTCCCTGCGGGCACAGTGTGCTACCGTCCGCCGTCACTTTCTGTCACACATCTCTTTCTGCTGAAGGTTAATCACCAGATGTGCCTGTGCTCTGCATCCCTCACTGCCAAGGCTTTTTTGAATATCATCTGATATTTCATCTGACATTGTCATCTATGGAGCCACTGCTTTTGAGTGTCCAAGGGCAAGAGGGCGGGTATTATTTTTAGCCATCTCCAGTAGGACCCCGGCTGGCGGCTTTGTGCCAGTGTTGTAGGGCTAATAATCCCGCTCTGTGCCTGTGCTCATCATCATACTTTTCCGCAGACACTGATGAGCCTGCTTACCCAGAGAGCTCTCAGACCTACGCTGTCTCTCTTTACTCATGTACCCTCTGCTGACCTTCCGGTCACCTTTGAAACTTCCTTAAACCTACCCTGGAATACAACTGCAAGTAGAAACCAGTAGTTCTGTTAGTTCATGACCTTAAATGGAATTTCACGCACTTCTCCTCTTTTTCGAGACTGCTGAGCTTCAGAATTTTCTGCCCCGTGCAACTTTTCTTCTCACAGAGTGGGCCGATCTGTATCAGTGACACTGGGTAGAGGACTAGCAGTGAGAAACTGCTCTTTACAGGCACTTTCCAGTTCCTTTAAGGACATGTTTATGTATCTGAAATGCATCGCAGTCCAGTGGAACATTGAGCTCAGCATTTTTGAACATCGCGTTACCTTTGGAGGAACGCTCATGAAACATTAACCAAAGTAAGGCATTGCTGTCAGGAACGGAGTGCCAGAGTACAAGTTTCAGCACGTCTCAGGATGGCTGCCGTTTATTTTGTCTTTATCTTGTCCTAATGTCAGGACTACTTTTTAAGGCAAGTCCTAAGTGCTGTGCAAAGGTACACGTTTTGGTGTGAAGTTGACAGCCACAGAAACAAGTCATTTCATGTTTTGTTACACAGTCAAACAGAGTGATTAAAACCATGACACCATGAAGGCTTTAAGTCTACTGATGCTACTGTATGTCAGTGCTTGATGAGTGTACTTTTTTATTTCCTCAGCATCTGACCTTGTGTGTTTTAGTTGATGATGATGAGTTTTTGCTCTGAGGATCGAGCTTAACATACATGTGGACCAGGAACCTTACATGGGACCTTACCCATGCTACAGTAGACTACTACAATTCGCTTTTGAGCTTGAAGTATTTTTTTTCAAACCTGATGACACCAGACTTGGAAAGACATCACTTTCCAAATATGCTGGGTTTTTGCCCATCTCCCACTTTTAGCCTGCATTTCCCAACTTTAGTTTTTCTCTTTACTTTCATTCTTCTATTTATTTAGTGCCAAAGTTTGTTTAGTTTGAAATGTTTGGCCAAAAGTATGTTTATGCTGTATGTATGTGCCATGTTGTATGTAAAGAAAGAGAGCTTTAGGAGTAACCCTTGAGTGATGTTCATGTTTTTGTTACTCAGGATGTCTGGTGGACCCACCACTTTAATGTTTTTTTTTAATTAATACAGCCATAACAATTTATGTAAAAATACCAGATGTTTAAAATATCACAAGTGCCCAGCATATGGTTCTCCTTTAGCAGCTGTAGCCAGTCAGCAGCCTGTCCATGTTGTGTACACACACACACACACACACACACACACACACACACACACACACACACACACACACACACACACACACACACACACATATATACAAACACCCACACACACACACACACACCCAGACACTCTAACAGCAGGCCATGTAGGAGGAGAACAGAGTGAAGGGACTCAGCACCACCCCACTTTTGCTCACCAACACTACATAATATAAATGTGTAGCGAGTTTACAGAGTGAAGTAATTGAAAATGTGTTATTTTGTATGTTTTTCACAGAAAATGAGCAAAGGCCAAGGAATCTGGGGTTTAAATAATAATAATAAATCAAATAAAAATAATAAATAATAAATAAGTGGTAACCACTAAAGATAGGTCCCACAATTGTGAACACTACACAATGGTTAAACAGGTGAAGGCAATATCCACAGAATGAGAACAGCACATTAGGGAATGTTTTTCAGACTTTTTCAAAAACATTGCTCGAGAATAACTTAATTAAAAGCTTGTTTCAACTTGGTTGTATACAGACTTTTTTATTATGACATATTGTTACTATTGCTTTAGGTTTTGTTCATCTGTGAACTAAGACTGCTGTCATTGTCATGACATGACCAGGTTAAGACAGAATTTTGTCGGATTTGTACACAAAATGCACTGCTGTTTTTCATTTCAGGTCAGACTTGGAAAGAAAATCCTTGGACTGTATTTGAGATCAGACTAAAACTTCAGGCCCAGTTTAAGCTCTAGTTCACATAACCTTCCCTAGGCTAATACTGCTTTCAAAAAACTTCATGCCAAATGCAGCCCAAATTCCTCCATTCTCCATGGAAAAAGTCATTTTTCTCTTAGAACGTTTGACACACATTGACCTTGGCTCTGCTGCAGTGGGTTAAACACTGTTTGGAAGAATAAGACCCGGCACTTTATGAAAGTGCAGTCCGCCAGCTCTCCGATATGAGGAGTTGTCTGCTGGGGGCTATTTTTAGCCAAGATTATTATTACTATGCGCGCCACGCTCTCAGGCCGACCGCTGCAGTGCAGGGAGATTGAAGGGAGCGAGGGCAGAGCGGCCTGCTGTAAACGGCTCTCCTGCCTGGAGTTCTGAATCATGGAATCTTGGATAGGAACACAATGAACCAGTGCGCTCAGGCCGCATTATAGATTGGCAGGCCAGGATTACCTTTGCTGTAAGAGCCGTCTCCCCCGCCCAGTGACTGGCTACACCAAAGCTACGTCACACGCTGCTGCGCAGACAGCAGAAAAGGTGCTTGCTGATGTTAACTGTGCAAGTCAAGGAAAAGAAGAAATGCTTTGTTTATATGTTAAAGCACTCCGGGCTGGCTTATGCTGTTAGGTTATGAAACAAGGCTTGCATACATTTTTCATTAAAATACATCTGTAACCATGGTGGTATAACGCATTTTATATTCATAATCTTGAGCTGATTTTGACCTCCCTGGGGGTGAAGAGAAGGCCCTTGGGCTATTCAGTTTAACCATACAGCTTGAGGTGTAAACACAGAGTTCATTTTCACTGTTGTTTGTTCAACTGCTCCACCGCAAATCCTATTCCGTGGATTAACATGCGAGGGGTCTGCGCCCACAATGCAACATTCAGTTGTCTTGCATGGCAGTCCCAGCTGCATGAAAGATAGGCACGATGGGGCCCCAGCCGCAGCACCTTGTCCCAGGCCTGGCCTTTTGGAGAATGGCAGCTGTTGGGCTGTGGTGCCCCAGAGCTGAGGGCTGGAGAGAGGGTGGGGAGGCCCCAAGTGACGAAGGGGGACAGCTCCCCTTAGTGCCGAAGGGGCCAAGCTGCTGCTCGCGAGTGGACCTCCTTTGTACGCGAGCCCCTCCTGGAACAAAGCGTGCAGCCGGGTGCATAAAGCCTACAGATGGCACTAAGCGACGGGGCCATATCAATAATAATGGATAGCAGACAAAAAGCTGGGCTGCAGCAAGGATTAGGCCCACTTGGGCCTCCTCCACTTCTGTACAGTGTGTCTGGGACGGGGTTAACCCCTATCTGCGTGCTCCACTGCGCATCTGCTCCCACACAGCTCATGTGCCAAGTGTGTGCATTAAGTGCCCAGAATTCTACTGCATTATGTACGTCCTGATGTTGCCAAGAAGATGCCTGCTCTCCGAACGGACTCGGCCTGCTTTGTTCTCTTGAAGTGTGTGTATTCATAAAGTACCCAGTTAAACTTGAGCGTTATTAAGGTGTTTTGTCTTCAAGCAGATTTCTTTAAAAAGTATCAATTGTAGAGTCGATCGTCTGTTTGAACATAATGTAGCCTCCACCACTTACCAGTACCTCACTGAAAACAGCTTGTTTTTGACTCTGTCTTGATGCTTGAGTTTATGTGCTCTGATCTCAGGTTATTGTAAGTCTTAACAATTATTAGAGGCATGAGATGTGGCAAAAGGTGCTGTATATACATAGCAGTCATGTTATTATCCTGTGGCTCCAGTCAGGTTGTCAGATGCCCTTCTTTGATCCACATTATAAGGTAAGGAATAAAGGCAGTGGGGTGGCTGGGTAATAGGTGATGCTCTCTTTGTACCTCAAGACGAGATATAATTTAATTGTAATCATTATGCTACCAATAACAATTTCGTTGAGTGGTCACATGAACAGACCTCATGGAATGTTGGGTGTGTTGGGTTTGTAATTGATGGAACCATTAATTCTGCTCTGTATCAGAAAATCCTGAAGGAGAATGTCTGCATGCAGCTTGTGACCTAAAGCCTAAGTGCAGTTGGGTTATGCAGCAGGACAATGATCCAAAACACATAAGCAAGTCCACCTCTGAATGGCTCAAAACAAACTAAATTAAGGTTTTGGAGCGACCGAGACCTGATTTAAATCCCATTGCAATGCTGTGGCAAAACCTTAAATGTGCAATTATTGCTTAAAAACCCTTCAACATATTAAGTATACTGATGTTATATGGGAATTCTTACTGACAGGCTAATGGAATTAGCATTATGTTCGCATTAGAAATTTAACGGAAGAATGCTACTAATTAAACATTGCTACATTTACAGAAGGTGCAGTAGGAAAATGTGGCACATGATTTTATGACCGTTTTACTGACATTGGGTTTTAAGTTTATGCATCCAAGTTAGTTGTCCTGTGCACTTTTTTTTTTATCATCCTCAGAACAGTGGTAAGGCATTCGTCTGGAGCCCTGTAACTTTAAAAGCCCAACACGTGCTTCACTGCGCTGGGCTTGAACCCTGCTCTCTCACCTTAGGAACCACTCATTCAGCCACTCCGTTAAATGGTTCAAAAAGTACTATATCCTGAGCCACTGGCGTGTACCAAAGCTTCCAGCTTCCAGCATAATGACTGTTCTCACTTCAAGAACAGTGTAAAAATATGTACTTACAGGCTTGCAGTTCTGATGCCTATTTTTATTTTGCACAATGGTGAATTGTGCTTTTATTTTTTCTGGTTAATTAGATTTCTGATTTCGATTTGTTTAGAGAGTAATTTGTGCACTTGTGATGGATTCATTCAGAGAGTTGTCGTTTTAATCATACTATATTGCTTCTTATTTAGTCAATTTGACAGCCAGTAGATTTCTCGAACATTACATTTTGTGTCCATATTGTGCAGCCGTACTCCCTGTATTTGGATCTTGTTTGCTTTTGTTTTGTGGTCAACTTAATGTGTTGCTTTGGGTCTGTTATTATCCCTTCAACTGGACAGAGCTGTTTTTCAAATTAGTGTAATGTTGCAGGTGCCACCATGCTGACACATTGCCTCAGGGAAGAGAATAAAAGCTCTGGACGGCGCTTTGTTCCGTATTTCCTGTTAGCCGAGCCTCTTTTGATCCAGATCCATAGACCTGCAGTGAGAAACCACAAAACCTCACTGGCGCACTCTCAGGATCTCAGGAAGTGTAACTGCCAGGGGACACCCTTTCAGGAGCTTATTTGAGGAAGTTAGGCTTAAGTAGCAGCAACAAAAACAACTCAACCACCCCACACTACCTTGCTAACACAGGGGGCCTATAAAAGCAAATATGTTTGTGTATTTTGTGGAATGGACTCACCATGATTCAAACTGTGTTGTATGTGCTATGCTAACCCCGTCATTACTTATGCAGAACAGTACAGAAAGGAGAACTAAACGTCAGATCCCAGGTTGCAAATACAGTCTCTAGGTAGTTGGATCTCTAAGTAAAGGAATACGTTGTTCAAACGTCTGTTGTGATGTCACAGCTGAGGCCGGGCTAGGAAGAGTCATCTATAAATAGAGTGCACCTGAGCCTTCTGACAAGATTAAGTCTTTAAAAAGACTCAGCCTAAAAGCACTACCTACCCAACTTTCCTATATGGCACAGGGCCTAAGCCAGTGGTTGCTGCTCGCAGATAAAGCCTCAAACACACATACGCTCCCGTCTGGTGTACACACTCAGGCAAAGCTTTGGTTAGTTAAGTGAGGATGGATTGTTGGGGGGGAAATTAAGCTGGATTGCTTCTACAAGGTATGCAGCTGTGTATACCTTTGTACTGGCTCATTTGAAGGCCAGTTCTTTGCTTGCTCTCATTATAGCATTGTGCAGGACTGAAGCACAGATACCTCTGTCTTGCAACAGACAACTGAATGTGATGGACACCAGAGAGGAAGCTGACCTTTCATTGCGGAAGCAGCACATTGAGAGGCGGTTATTTGTATGGCCTCGCAGCTGAAAGTCGCTGCTTTGAGGAAGGGTGTACTTACTGGACATGTGATCTCTGGCTCATCTGAGGGTGATCCAGCCAGCCAATCTCCAGTCCTGTTGACCTCCAGTGTCTCAGGCTTGCCTGAAGAGCAGGGCATGTTGTTTCTAATTGCTATTCGAAACAGGCGCGGCGCGAGGCTTAGCGTTTCTTTGGGATTAAACAAAGACGTGGATTGTTTTGCTCAAAAGCAGAGGTCTTCCTTGCATGACTACCCCGCCTCACGCTTCCAATACCCCCATCCCCCCACCCCCCCCAAAAAAAGACAACTGCTTTTGTGTTCTGAGAAGAGTTTCTTTCATTGGTATGTAAATGAGGAAGTCTATGGTGCCACTAACCCAACAAAACAAACATTTCTTTTATGTGCCTTCATCGTGATTTCCTGTTTTCAATGAGACGACTCCACTATTGGGCGATGACGATGTACTATAGTGCCAGGGACAACAATGAACCGTTGTGAACAATCAAACTGCTGTTCTGATGTTGACGGGACTGTGCACTTTTGAACGTCTCAATTCAGCTTGCTCCCTGAGCGTGCTGAACTTGTGCAACCTCTTCACAATAATAGGGGAACCCTCTTATCTGCATGGCTCATGTCAGAAGAGTCCAGATTGATGTTTATGCCTCACACACAAGCATTTTTTCATTGCCCACCGGCCTTAAGCAACTCAACATGCCTCTGAAAGCAATGTCAATGAGAATGTTGTGGGTAGCAGACTGACATGAATATCTGTAGAAATCCACAATTGCACAAATGTTGAACAGTAGAGCTCGTAAATTCTATAGCCGCTCAGAGCGCAGAAGCATAAGGCCAACCATGTGACACTACAGAGAGCACTTGGGAGGAAGTGGGCAGATCTGAGAGAGTTCCTTGTCAATCTTAATGGTGTTGCTATGGCACTGCTCTTTACCCTGACCACAACTGTTAAACTTCCATTAAAGGAGTTGAATGAGTGGAAATGGGGTCTCCTAGTGTGACTCAGTGGTGTAGAAGGTGTTCCACAGCACCACCTTCAGCTCAGGAAGTAGAACTTCTACCAGCTGGCCTTTTTTCAGGTGTGAACTGAGGGAGGAGTGGTCTGCTCTGCACTGAACTTTATCATGTATCACCCAGACAGATGCAAAACTAGATGTAGATTCTGCAAAGGAATGCCAGCAAGTCAATAACATACACTTAGTGATTCATATTGAAAAAATAATTTATTTTCTTAGTTTGTGGCTTTATAGAGGCTACAGGTCTGTTCTATGTTTAGTAATATACTGTGGTTCACATGTTCCTTTAGTGTTTAGCAGCCAGACAGCTTAAAGTATGTAAACTAGTGAGTCTTCTTTAAAGTTATTTAATTGCTGATATCAAAACAAGGTCTTTCTGAGTGTGTTTGACAACAAACCAAAGGAAGATTACCTCATAGTGGTGATAAGTGATAGGAGTTAAAGTGATGATTTAGGGATATGGGAATCACCACTATGAAAAAAGTAGTTTATTCATGACAATGTAAAATATTTCCTCTTTGAAAGTCGAATGAAATGGAATTTGTATGTTGTTGAAATGGGACGAAATGCACTTGGTTGGCTGTCAATATATACTTTGTGAGGGAGCTTTTAGAGGCACTAAACACCTCATCAGCATCAGCAATGCTGTGAACAATTCTGACTCAGTAAGTTTCTCTAGAACAGTCCAATTTACATCAAACCACCCTTTAATAAAAGGAGTTTGAGAGGTGTTCTGGCCACTCCTCCATGGCCCATGCCTGTCCTTGCTACTGCACATGCTTCTGTGTCCACGCACAGGGGTCACTGTGCTTTTAATTGCAGATAAGTGTGTGAACACAAGTGACCTTTTATAGATGAAGTCGAAACAGGCCCCTTTTATCACCCCACCTTTGTCTGCATTGTTGAAGCCCCTGTGTCTGCCTGTGTGAGTGAGAACTGATTCCATTTTGAGCCTGGTCAGCTGTACTGCCCATCCATTAATGTAGGCATGTATTTTGCCTTATCTGAGCAGTCCTTGTTGGCTTAGTCTATATTGTCCCATATTCATATGTAAATATGATTAAGTTGGTGTAATCAGTAGTCTTCATTAATTGCTTGCCAGAGGTAGATATATTGTGTTAATATGCTGTAGTGCTGAGGTTACTATGCCCATTTGTACTTGCTCAGGTCTTATGATGATCCCAGCCTAAATGTCTTTCTTTTTTCTCTTTTCTTTTCCTGTACCCATCTCGTCCACCAACAAACCAACACAACTAGGTAAGTCAGTCTAGTGACCTCTCACTCAATGACAATAAAATCTTGTTTTAGTTTCTTTTTCTGTTGAGGACTGCAAAATGCTGCTTGTATGAAAATTAAATCATTAGTGTTTTCACTTTCATTTAAATCAGCACTTGGATCAGTTACAGCTGCTTCTTGTATGCGTCAAGAAAAAAAAATCAGGTGGTAAATAAGTTACGTGACTTTAAGTGCAGGCTCTGGTTCCCCAGTGGAGGCAGCAGCAGTAGTGGTAGCGAATGTGGGGCAGTCTTTTCCTGGTGTGGGACTGTATGGAACTGGCTGTTCTGTTCTGTTTCACTGAACTGACGGGGACTGCAAGTGGAACGAGCAGACTGCGTTTCCGCTCAGCTCCTGCTCAGGCAAGCCGGTCCTGGCAGGTGTCACAAGGGGAAAAAAAAGCACTGTACTACATTTCTTAAGAAGAGCTTGTAGTACTCTTTACTAGGTACCCAGTCAAGTTTTGGTAGCCAAAACCAAGGAAGGCCCCAATTTTCCATTTACAAATGTAATTGCATATGTAGTACCGTGTTCACTTTTTTGGATAGTCACTGCACTTTCTTGTGTGTGTGTGTGTGTGAATGTATGTATGTATGTATGTATGTATGTATATATATATATATATATATATATATATATATATATATATATAATATTGAGCATCAGAATGGTGAAGAAAGTTGATTTACTTGACTTTGAACGTGGCATGGTTGTTGGTGCCAGGCGGGCTGGTCTGAGTATTTCAGAAACTGCTGATCTACTGGGATTTTCATACACAACCATCTCTAGGGTTTAAAGAGAATGGTCCAAAAAAGAGAAAATGCCTTCTTGATGTGAGAGGTCAGAGGAGAATGGGCAGACTGGTTTAAGATGATAGAAAGGCAACAGTAACTCAAATAACCAACCAAAATCTCTGAGGAATGTTTCCAACACCTTATTGAAAGTATGCCACGAATAATTGAGGCAGTTCTGAAGGCAAAAGGGGGTCCAACCTTTCACTAGCAAGGTGTACCTAATAAAGTGGCCTGTGTGTGTGTGTGTGTGTGTGTGTGTGTGTGTGTGTGTGTGTGTGTGTGTGTGTGTGTACATATATATATATATATATATATATATAGCCTTTACATTGTATATAAATTTCATGAAGAATGGGAGTTACTACTTTGGAGATATGAGTTTTTTTTCTGACAATACACACACACACACACACACACACACACACACACACACACACACACACACACACACACACAAGTGCATGGGTGTCCAGTAAGTGCATGGGTGGCTGCACTTCCAACCAATGAGTGTGTGTATCATATATACAGTCAGTGGTTCCAGCTTCTTGATTGTTGCCTCTCGCTGTTGTTCTAGTTCATACAGCTTCTATTCTTGTTATGGTGGATGCTTTCAGTGGAGGTTAGCTTTCCACTTTGATGTTGCTTGTGTTAGTTTGCTACATGTTGGTTTATTCATATGTGTGCTGTGAGCACTGTCCTGCGTTAAATGCTAAAGATACCAAAGACATTACTTTAAACATGTTTTAAAAGCTGTGTTTGAAACTACAGTCATACCTTCTATCAATGCAACATACAGTACATAAGCAGCTGAGCCTCAGCCTACACTGTTGTGAACTGTTAGAAGGGTCAAACCTGGGAAATGCACAAAACTGTATAAAACAAAATAGAAGTGTTAATCATTTAGTCATTAACACTTTATGAACTTTGACAGCCCTTGAGTATAGAAATAATGATTGTAATGTGTTGGTCCTGCACAACATCACACATTTCAAATAATGATTGGTAGGAAGCTGTAAATGAAGATTCAGAAATTTTATTCAGAAACTAAAGAAATAAAGAATTACATTTGTCACTTAAGAGTATGTAATAACATTAAATCACTTATTTGTCTTTAAATTATGAAATTTAACTTCTAAAAATACATTCTGATAAATAGTTCATTTCAATCTACATTCTCTAAGTTATTATTGTGTATAAAATAGCAGCATTGTTGCAAGTCATTGCAAATCATTGAAAAATGATGTAAATATAGTTATATGCAAAGTTTGAATACCCTCAGTTACATTACATCCTCTACAGGGAACTTAAACATGGCCTTTTTTTAATGTCAAATTTTAGTACACGATTCCTATTTATTTGCTGAAATTTACATAATTGGGAAAGTAAAACATGAAATATGAAATGTGCCAGAATGTCTACACAGACATTGTTTTTTTTCGGTATGTTAATTTCAACAAATAAACGGTAATTGTGCATTAGACTGTGAAGAAGTATGTTCTCTGTAGAGGATGTTTTCATTTATTTTCATTTAAAAAATCAACAAAAACATAAACTGGCTACTGTATGTTATTAGGTGTAAGTTGTTAATTTGTAGGGAACTTATGTAAAACCCCATGTCCTCACGTTGTACAAAAACAACTATGAGTGTGTGTGCACATGCATCTGCTGGTCAAACAGTTCTTTGTGGGTATCGTTTCCCTTTTGCATGCATGGACCCCCATAAATAATTCACATCCTTTTCTCCTCATCGCCTCTTTTAGCCAAACTTTTTTTACACAAAGCCTCTGCTGCACTAGCCGCCGCAGCCCACTGGATAATTATAGCTGCAGCTGCTTACAGACTGGCCTCCCCAACAGTTCGCTCCACGGGTGAGGGGTGTGTGTGTGTGTGTGTGTGTGTGTGTGTGTGTGTGAAACGGAACACCTGTTTGTTGTGGGCTCTCCAGATGACTGCTGTAGTCAAAGCCTGTGAATTGAGTGTGTGTGAGTGTGGAGGGGACCGGTCTCCCACCCTTCGCTGTTCTCACCCAGGCTTCCTGCTGATCTGTCTCGCGGCCTGACTGGAGGAAAGAAAGAGCCGGTCATCTGGCTCACACCGCAGAGGCTGCAGCACACCCAGCTTTTGTTGTCTGTCGCCTCCTCCCTCACTCTCTCTTTCTGCGGCCTACAATCAAAAACGGAGGATAATGAGGTTATGCCAGCATGGCTTTTTCAAACGGCCTGGACTTTGACACTGATTTGGAGTTTACATTGATTTTTATAGCTATTGGATGGAGAGCACAGTAAATATATAGTCTATATTGACATATACATTCTCTCTCTCTCATCTGACCTCTGCTCTGGGCTCTAGGAAGAATAACGGTACCTTCTCAGTGAGTTAGTGGAGGAGTCAGCAGAGGTTGCTCTTAGGCAGAGACTTGTGCTGCCCTCTTGCTGTCGCTCTGGGTGTTGGTTTGTTTTCCTCTCCCTCCTGGGGAAGATGATTAGGAAACAGCTGCAGATTGAGGACTGTTTAAGTGAGGCCTGAACATGCCTCTCTCTGTCAGGAGTGGGCGAGCTTGTTATCATTGTTGTGAAAAGTTGCATTATATTACCTTTTTCTGTATATTGTGGATATCATTACTACTTTAAGACCTCTGGAGAACTGCATGTTTCATATTAGTATTGTATATAGTGTATAACTGTAAACTGAATAGAAACAGGGATCTGATGAAATGCCATTTGTTTTCACTGAGTATTTGATTATTTTCCTACTAGTCCCTCTTCAGCTATTGATTTTAGCTAACACTACTGTTTTGCTGGTGTATTTCATCCATTCCAATTGTTTGCAGACCTCAGAAAAAGTGAATATGTTAGATATTATACTGGTAAAATGCTTTTAATTATTACGTTGTTTTTTTGTCATGTTAGCCACATTTCTGTTTTTCTTTTCAGAACGTACCACAGCTTAATTCAGATTAATTCATTTTATTCTGCAATAGTGACTCCAATGTATTTATCTTTTAGAAGAGACTATTTTTATGGGATCCAGTTGCTTATTCAGTTCTGGCTATATTGTCTTCGCTGAGTGGCCAAGCTAATAACTGTCCATTTGAGATGACATTCTGCTGTATTCATGATGCTGATAAATCATCAGGATCTACTTTTAGCTGTGCTGTTTAGTTTTTAATGGCTAAGATTAGAATTGAACTTGATACGACTGATCTCTGATCAGCCCTGTGATGCAGACCGTGACCAGTGTTTATGTTCAGTAGCTGCTCGCTTCGTGACGTCCCGGAGAGCCAGCAGCAGAAGAACACGTCTGGAGAGGAAAAGCTAGACTAATCCTTGGGATTAAAAGGGTACAGTGTGTGTGTGGGTTAGATTAGGAGAGTGGAATCTGTTTTTAACCTTCAGTAAAGTGGCCAGTGCAAAGAGCACAGAGACACTGGGTAATCCAGCCTGGGTTGGAGCAGGCTAATTCCAGCAGCAGAATGAAGGGCAGTAACCGGTCTCACAGCCTGAGGGCTAGCCACGGTGTGGGTGGGCACCAGGATTACTGTCAGCCAGGGCCTTGTTGGGGCTGAAGGAGGTTTTACTGTGTGCTGTTTGTGTGCATATTTGCATGTTTTGTACTTTTCATGCTCTGTAAGCTGGTTTACCAGACATGGCTACACACTTCATTATTGGAGATATCAATCAGAACCTGCCCATTCCATCAACTCTTAGAAATCAACAGTTATTACTTCTGTTTTGCGGTACTATTTAAATGGAGTTATGTATTCACTATGTAGTAAGTTATGCATAGTGATTTACACTGTGTATCTGCAGTTTCAAGCCTGGACCTCTGACTTTTTTGTTTGGCATATTTTTCCGAAAGGAAAAAGGTGGAAAGACACCAAGCATTTATATTTCTTTTCTACAGTACTGGTCATGCAACAATACATTTTGAGTTGAATTGTAATAAAATATCTTCTGAGCCATTTATGAGTACAAATGCTGGTGGTGTGTGTGTATATGTGTATATATATATATATACAACAACTCTGAATATACACATACACACAATGTACACTAGTATTGCTCTATTCCAATGTACAGTTGTACAGTAATAAGTTATGAAGCAAAACTATGAAATATGCTGTTGTGCACATTTCCATATGTGCAGTTAGTCTGAGGTAGATAATAAATGAGATGCAGATACACAGGGGATAGAATACTGAAATAGAAATCTACTAGAGTACACAAGATATGCATAGAAGATGTACAAGATGTCAGTCTATATGTGTAAGTACAGATTTGCAAGATTGACGGTGCAGAGAATCAGAGAGAGTCTGATGAGATGTGGATAAGGTGTAGATTTTCCATGGAGAATCTTTCAGGTATTTGCCATGCTAATGAACAATGACTCAAGCTGGCAGTGAATGAGAGTCTCGTGAAGTGTTTGTGACACAAAGTTAGTCACTTAGTTGATCACTTCAAGCATTCCACCTTCACATTATAGTCCCTTCAGACATGCATTGTACAATTTTTGCATGTTTTTAAACACACACAAACACAATCACAGCCACTTTCCCAAGATGAGTAGAATCCTGTAGGGTAGCAAAAACAGAAGCAAAAAAGTCATCATTTGCTAACTAAGGCAACTTTACTCTGCATTCGAATAGGAGTGTGAGTTAATATGTTTATATATTAAATTTTTTTTAGTTATCATGGTAAGATATGCTTTAGGGAGACGATATTGTTGTATTAATGTACTTCTCTAACTACTTATAGTTAACACAACTGTTTCTCAGCGAGTTTGTTTATTACTTGGATGCGCAGCATGTTATTTTGAATGAAACCGCTTCATTGAGAATTTTCCATAGACAGAGCTGTCTGTAGGGGCTACAGGTCAATCAGACTGAG
This sequence comes from Pygocentrus nattereri, assembly GCF_015220715.1. Lineage (NCBI taxonomy): Eukaryota > Metazoa > Chordata > Actinopteri > Characiformes > Serrasalmidae > Pygocentrus > Pygocentrus nattereri. The sequence continues at coordinate 31,368,410 of NC_051215.1, read as the reverse complement.
TGTTTTTTGCACACTGTGTGAGTATATAAATCATACACATTGGTCTTTAAAAATTTACAGTGTGAGTCAAAAGATTTCAGGCTGTTGTTGACAGAGACAGATGAGGAGCAGGGATCAAAACTGTGAAACATATTCCCCTTACAGCTGTACAAAACTGCTTTTCTGGTGTGGAGCAAAACCTGCTCATCTCCACTGCAATACTACCCAATGTAAGGTAATTCATGTAGAATAGCTTAAACTTCTCAATTCTAAATAGGTTATCTCAGTATCGGTATCGGCAAGTGCTTAAACACGTACTCGTACTGGGAAAAAATGGTATCGATGCATCACTATATAAAATCACAACATGCTTTTCTTGTCACTGACAATAACTGCGACTTCTAAGTATTAGAAAATACAATAGTGAACTGAAAAGTTGTCCCTTTGTAAGCACTCATGACTGTGGTTGTAAGGCTATTTATTTTTTGGTGCACTATATGATGGATGGACTACTGATTCATTCATATTGCAAGCACTGAGCTCAAGAATTGGGGTGGAATTTTTTGGAGAGTTGCCCAGTAATGTAGGTGGGATTTCCGTGTGAGACAGGCAGGTTCTTGATAGGAGGAGCTGCCCAGCGTCTGGCAATGAGAAACATAGGGGGACATCAATTAAGGCTAGACTAAAATGGATTTTAATGGATTATTTCATTTTAATGGTGAATTTAGTCCTTAACCAGGCTTAAGCCATCTCTGGGGAACTGTCCTTTTTCTTAAATATGACGCAAAGTCAGAAAGAGGGTTGTCCGGTTTTGACCAAACTAATAATTAAAATTGTTTGTAGTTGTTCTGTGATTAATTATGATTAATAGAGAGGAGAATATATCATACGTATGGGGGAGAAATCTGATTAGCCTGCTTGAATACCTGTGATTTGTCACTGCTCTCCCTCCACACACAAGAAAAGTTCCTGTGTGTTCATTTGATGTGCTCTACTTGTATGGTTTCTAACTCTAAGAGCCTTATTGAGGTACTGTTATTAAATGAAATGCATTAATTGTGCTCTTCCACAGTTAACTAATTGCAGAGGCTGAAATTGCAATTTCATATTAAAATACAATTAACACTGCAGCCCTAGTCAGAGAGTATGTAGATTTAATATAGGCTGCCCATCTCACTGTGTGGACTAATGGAAATGTGTCATCAGTGGAAGAGGCAGCCTTTCTGATTACGTTGCTATTATGAGCAGAAAAAACTCCTGCTTAGCGTATGCTTTGGTAGCAGAGCATCCAGACAGGACCTTGTGTGCCCTAACACCTCAGATTAGCATGCCCATTCTATACCTGACCCTAATTCTACCACACCGAAATATTGACGTTAACCCCTCCCCCACATATAGCCACAAGTGCCGGCTTTAATTTGATTGGTGGATAGACAGTTTTCACCTAGGTCAGCCCTCCCGGAAAGGGATAACTGGGTCAAAGGCGAGGGGATCTGGCTGCTGTACATCTGGGCCTGTTACTGTAAGTCTTACAGCAGTATGCAATATCTAGGTGAAGGGTAAGGAGAACTGTCCAGCCCATAGACCAGCCTGTAGTGCTTTACCTTTACCTAAAGAATTTCTTTTATAGGCACTATAATCGATTTGTTTTATGTAGTAGTACAAACAGTTGTGGGTAAATATTTGGTGCCCCTGGTAAAATGGCGTTTTGTTGATTGAAGTGAAAATAAGTTAATATATCTTTTACAGTAATGTACAATTACTGTTTATGTTTTGAATTTAACATTTTTGGGGAATTAAGGGGGCATAAAATGTGGCCTGTGCAAAAGTTATGGCACATTTTATATTTGTTTTTTTCCCCTAAATATATTAAATTCAGCAAATAAAAATATTTTTTGCATTAAATTGTGCAGATTTAAGTTCCTTGTATAGGATGTGTTAACTTACGTCTTGGGACACCAGCAAGCAAAGTTTATTTATATAGTGCTTATTACAACAGGTGTTGTCACAAAGCAGCTTTACAGAACAATCAGTATTACAGAAGGAAAGAAAAGAAAAATTCTGGTCCAAGTCCCCATGAGCAAGCCAGTGGCAACAGTGGCAAGGAAAAACTCCCTAAAAGAGGAAGAAAGCTTGAACCAGGACTCAGAAGGGGAACCCATCCTCCTCTGGTCAACACTGGATAGCAAACCTTGTTACTATGAAGTATTATAGAATAAAGTGGGGGGAAAAAAGAAAGCAGTGGCTAATTTGATTAGTTTGTGATTATGTAGCAGCAGCAACAGCGGTGGTCAAGCCGATGGCTGGTGAGCAGTGGCACCCAATCAGGGCAGAAGGGCCAACAGCATCAGACGCACAGGATGGGCAGCTGTTCAACTCGGCAAAGAAAAGAAGAAAACACAGAGTCAGTTCTGTTAAGAGTGACTGATCATGGATTACAGTATAAAGGAGCAGCAGAAGCTCTGGCAGGTCTAGATCTGACAGGGAAGACTAATTACCAAAGGCTTGACTATACAAGTAAGTTTTTAGCCTAGAGTTAAAGACTGAGGCTGTGTCTGAGTCCCGAACATTAACAGGAAGATTATTCCAGAGCTGGGGGCTTTGTATGAGAAAGCTCTCCCCCCCGATGTAACTTTTTATTAATTCTAGGTACCAGTAGTAAGCCAGCACCTTGTGATCTAAGTAGGCGTGATGGTTCATAGTAGGAGAGAAGTTCACTCAGGTACTGAGGGGCGAGTCCATTTAGAACTTTATAGGTCAATAATAGAATTTTATAATCAATGCAAAATTTAACTGGTAACCAGTGCAGGGTTGATAAACCTGTGCTAATATTGTCAAATTTTCTGGTTCTTGTGAGAACTCTGGCTGCAGCGTTCTGGACTAGCTGAAGCTTGTTAAGGCTTTTGCTGGGATATCCAGACAGCAGGGCATTACAGTAATCTAGCCTTGAGGTAATAAAAGCATGAACTAGTTTTTCTGCGTCCTGTAGAGATAATGCATTTCTTAATTTAGCAATATTGCAGAGATGCAGGAAGGCTGTTCTAGTGATATTAGTTATATGTGCATCGAAGGACAGATCAGGGTCTGTCATGACACCAAGATTTTTAACAGATGAGTTTGATGCAACTGAGAAATTGAGAAAAAGTTGAAGTGTTAAGTTAGACAGTCTGTTTCTAGCTGCTTTTGGATCAATAAGCAGGACCTCTGTTGTATCCGAGTTAAGTAAGAGAAAGTTACTCCACATCCAGTCTTTTATGTCTTTTACAGAGTCCTCAATCTTGTTAAGTTTAATTTTATCATCTGGTTTGCTTGGTATGTATAACGAGTGTCATCGGCATAGCAGTGGAAATTTATACTGTGCTTACTGATAATGGTGCCAATGGTAACACATAAATTGTGAATAATATAGGTCCTAAAACAGAGTCTTGTGGAACACCATACTTTACTTTTGCAAGGACAGATGATTCACCCTTTACATTAACGAACTGATAGTGATTAGTGAGATAGGACCTGAACCAGGAAAGAGCTTTTCCTCTTATCCCTGCAAGGTTTTCCAGTCTATCTAGTAAGATAGTGTGGTCTATTGTGTCAGATGCTGCACTAAGATCAAGAAGAACTAGCAGAGACACATTTCCTTTGTCAAAGTAACATAATAATGGTAACACCACTATTGTCATGTGTTTTTTTTAGGGTAATTTGAATTCTCAGTGTATTATTGAAGTTGTACTTTACCACTTTATGTTGTAACTTATCAGTCAATGCTTTGGGTCATTCTACTCAGTAGCACACTAGAAAACTTTTACAAACTAAATGCACATGTTCAGACCAGAGATTCACAATGTTACTCCTGGAAAACCACCATCTAACACTTCAGACTCAAAATGTCTTTAACATGAATGATGTTGAGTTTCATTGTCATATATCTGAATCTGTCAGAAATATTGTCTCTGAGTTGGAAGATGTATGTGAGAAAGAGTACAAGATACAGTGTAAATTCCAAAATCTAGCATAGAAAATGGACTAAAGTCTTGGAAAGAGAGAGAATGTGTTCAAAACCTGCCCGGCTCTGGGCATTCAACTAGCCGGGTCTAGCAAATTCCTGCACTCCTGTTTTAATCTCTTGTCCAAAAGAGGAGACGTGCAACAAAGAACTGAACTAAATAAAATACTAAATACTAACCTACATAAAGGACAGAGACACTAATGTTTTGTCCCACTAATGTTTCAGGACTTTTACTCTGCTTAGGTTTTCAATGAATTACTAAGATCTTTTTAAGCTTCAGTTAATAACCTGGTTGTTATGCTGGTTTTCATAACTTTTCTGTTGGACACAAAATATTAAATTCTAACTTTAGCTAGTTGGAAATGAGTAAATAAAGAAGACATATGTTATATTCCCTGTATATCAACTGCCAGTATGTTGCTTGCATATAATTGGGGAAACCTCATTGCTTGGGCAAGAATCCCAGTGTTACATTGTCCTGTGAATACGAATGACTTAAAATAAGACTGTCTGCTGAATGTGAAGTGAAATGCTGAATTGCTGAAAACAATTAAAAAGTAAATTCTTTAAAAGATTCAGATTAACTAGTGCTGATATCGGTATCTGTCACAATAAGGTGGTAATGATTGGTTATAAGTTCGACTCAGAAATTCCATGTTGCATTTGACTGTTATGCTGAATGGGTAAAGCGAATGTAGAGTATATATGATTTAAGCTACAACCTGTAACACTCTGATGGACTTATTAGCAAGTCTATTGAAATGGAAAAGTAAAACCTTTTTGTTCCACTCGCCCACGTAGTCTCTTCATCTGCACTCGGTCACTGCGCGCTCATTTCCCATCAGGCACTCAGAACAGAGCGAGCTGCATGGTCAGTCTGACCTCACTTCTCACTCTCTTTACTCTGTGGGTCTCTGTGACTCTGTCTCTGTCGCTTTTCAGGCTGGAGTGATTTGTTCAGAATTCAAGGGGTTCTCTGCTGCATCAGGAAATGTGTATAGTATACCTCATGCTAGGAGGATGGCTGATGAACGTGAAATTTGCTTTCACAAAACTCGATCAAACAGATGCTGTCCCACTCTGCTGTCTCACCTCTCTGTCCTTTGTGGGATGGACACTGTAAAATCAGGATCAGTAAATTCCAAAGATCTCCTACAGAGTTCAGTTTGGTTTAGGGTGCGATATGAAGCAAATATGAGGTGATAAGAGATGTTTAACGACTAGAGTTCTAGCTTTACACAATGAAACTTGGCATGTAAAGAACCTAAAGGGGTATTCCACCAATTTTTCTAAATCTCTCCATAGATCAATGATTGAGATGTAAGCAGTCATTCAGAGTGGTTTGATGTGACATGGTTTATTGTAGATAATTTTACTGCCTTGGATTTCAATGGTGATGATAGGAACCAGGGGGTCACAATGTCTGCAACACAAATGTAACCATTTTATCTACAATCTAAAATGGCCAGTGAACATTAGTGGATGATTGGAAAATTAGTGGTTTTATTTCATTTTTACTTAACATTTTGCCACGACCCCAACTGGCCATTGTTTATTCAAAATATACCAAAACTACAACACCAAATAGGCACTGAACTATTTAGTTAAAGATAATTGTTAATTAAAAAACGATTTCATATAAAACATTAGGCTGCAGATAACAGTTAACCTTTTTTAGTGCCCCAGTATTTTTTTTTTAATCTGTTTGAACTGGAAACCAGGCATCTTTTACTTTTGTGTAAGCACTGGCCCATAGAAGGGAGTTGAGGGTGCACATTATGTTACAGTGCATGCTGAGAATTGTAGCGCAGCTCATGGTGAAAAAGGCTAAAATGAATAGAATGTTAAATAAATCTGTGGGCCGAATAGGATTGTGCCACAGGCCTTGTGTTTGACACTTGGGTTTTAGAGTAACAAATGAATACTAACACCACCGCTCCACACACCGGAGAACAGCATTAGATTCCCCCGTCAAACAGTCAAACCAGGCTACAATGAATACCGTAATAAAAGCCTTCGGGCAAGACTCCTGATGTTATTTTACTGCTGCGAGCGGCTCTAAATAAGAATGGGTATAAAATAATGTAAAATGATTTACATAAAATCATATAAAAGTTATGATTTATCACCTGAAAAGTTAGTTAAAGGGTTATTGGCCACAATAACACATGAATGTGTTTATCACATTGGCCCCCCAGTTCCATGTCAGTGCATTTCTGCTTGTCCTTTTGTTTTAAATGAATATTTGATATAGACTCATGCTAGTCTGTGTTTATTGTTATACTGGTATCGATGTAGAGCAACAATAGTTAACAGTTTTTTTTTTATTTTAGTAATATTTATAGATATCAAAAGAACAGTTTAAAATGTATTAATACAAAAAAAGTATTAGGATTCTTGAAATGCGATTTGTGGTTAATGCTTTACTCTGTAAGCTCCCCTTGGTGTAATTTTAAGAGGAGCAGAACAGAAAAACAGGCTATATCAGGTTTGCAAGATATTCATTGAGTATAGAGTAGCAGTTTGAGTATTATTAATGCCAAATTTGATACTGTGATACTGTGGTATACTCGGATACTCTTGTGGTGTTGAGTTTTATTGATAGTACCCAGCACTAGCTTGTGCCATTGACCCTTAAGTCTTGCGCACTTCTGCATACTCAGCTACAGCAGGAAAGGTGAGCCCAGTAAGCAACACATAAGCCTTTACCAGTCTGTTAGAAACAGTTCTTCATTTGCTTCCTGGTGACAAAGATTGGGGGGGATAGAGAGAGGTGGGGGGGCTCAACCACTGTAGAATCTTGTCCTAATCATGTAAGTGACGGTTAGCATGGCTTTCAGAAGGGATAAATGCTTGCCATATGGTCTGCTGGCCGTGTCCAAGTTTTCAAATTAGCGGCTCTCATCCCCCTCATTACTGCTGTTCCTAATAGGGGGGCCGTCCAGCGCGCGGCTAAGGTGGAGGCAGCCGCTTCTCAGCCTAATGACTGGCCTGCTCTCTGAGACAGCAAGCCGCCTGTGCGCAGCCATAAATTACCAGATAAGCTGCCCTGGCTCCTGCTCACACTGGAACCTCCAAAGAGCGTGTGCAGCTGGCAGCATCCGGCCTGCCGGCGTGCCTTAAACAAGTTCTTAAAGCCGACTTAAAGAGGTGCTCCATCTGAAACGGGGCAGTAGTTTTCTAGCTCATTACAGCAAATAAACTTGCGTGGTGCCAGACCACGGTGCTCATGTGGAGATGTTAGGTTTTGACTTACTTAGCACTGCTGTGTTTCTCAGTTACAGATGCTGCATTGCTTCATCCAGCTTGCATGGTGCTTAACGAATGAGTGTTTATTGTGCTGGTTGCACCGGAATAGATTTTCTGAACAGATACAATAACCAGTAATTCACATCTTATTTTAGTGAATATGAAAACCTTTTTGTTTGTGTGTTTGTTTGATTTCTATATAATTCACAGCAGTGAGATATCCTGATCCAATTCAAAGAAGACAGTTCAGCATATCATGTCTTATGTAGCTGACTTATCTATGAAAACACAAGGATAGAATGGGATCGGAATGGACTGGATCGGTATTGACCGATGCTCAACCTTAGAATACTCAGATCAGATCAAGAGGAAAAAAAATTGGATCTAAACATCCTTAATAAAATCTTTAAACACTGATACTTTTCACATAGCCACATGGCTAAATCAGACATGATTATTATTGTAAACACTCACATTATTAGTAATGTTTTATAATAGGGCTGGGCAATATGACAATATATCTTTATATCATGGTACATTGTGTCACAATACAATTTTGTTTTCAACATATTGTGAATATCGTCATTGTCCCACTGACCAACTGCATGTTTCATTATAAAGAGAGCAAAATTGGTCTTGTTTACCCAGATTTTATGCCAGATATTGAAAAAAAAAGATTGTGTTTATAGGTTATATAGTATTTTTTTTTATGTAGCACTACTGGTTCTTTCTTCCCTGTTTCAGCTAATCAGATCTAAAAAATAAATATTGTGACTACAATAACATGCCCTGATAAACAGCATCTTAATCATTATTTAAATGTTTGTTAATAACTGCTAGTAATGATATAACAATTAAGTGCATTAATAAATGGTACCATGTTAATTATGAATAATTTACATGGAGACAAACATTTATTTATTGAACTATTAATAATTATTTTGAATGGTGGAAAATTTGAGTTAATAATGATTTATTATTTTATACTCATAACTCATAAAAATATAACTTTAATGAAAATCATTCTATGAAATCATTATGCATAACTGCTCAATACTTGTCCATGTCCTGTTTTAAATGATTAAGTAGGCATTAAAGTTTGCCACTGTGATCAGTAAACTTTGCATTAGTGCTTAGTCATTTTGAAGTGGTTAATAGATAATTATTAATGAAAACATTAATAATTATAGATTGTACCCCTGTTATAAATTTATAACTTTATAATGTCTTTTATAAAGACATATAATATGACTTATTTCACTTAAATATAATACATTTAAGAAAATAATTTACAGTGTCTGTCATTATTTGCATGTAACAAATAAATGGATAGTAATTCTAATGGTGGCACTTATTAATGCGCAAGTAGCAATTACATAAGTATTAACTCCCATTAACAAACTTTTATATAATAATTAAGTTGCTATTATTATAAATATTTAAAAATGTTATTCCGTTATTTTATGCAAGTGTCTCACATGATTTAGCAGACTCTTTTCCAGAGCCACTTGCAGTGGCAGATGATTGTAGCATTAGGAGTCTAGCCAAAGGACCTTCATGAGGAAAGCAGCGATGTTCCAGTCCTAATGGACCTCTAACCTTCAGTCTTCTGTATATGGGGCAGTGGGTATTACTCAAGTAGAGAGCGCAGTGGATGAGAATGGAAAATTGAGCTAAAAATGGAGCCTGGATCTAAGCACTGGCCTGGGGCCTGGGCAGTGATCTCGGGCACCAGTCTCAACTCGTATAAAGTAGCCATCACTCCTTAAATCCCTCCATACGGACCACTGAACATCCAGATTACATCAGCTTAGCCACAGAAAGAGGATTTCAAGGGCAAAGAAAATACTTTTATTTAGCTGTTTGCTGACTGGCTTGCAGGAAATATTTGCCTAAAAGAGGTAAATAGATATAGAAAAGAGGTTTAAATCATTCTGTAGTTAAAGATCATCCTTCTAGTATTCACATTAAACAAGGACATGTGACTGGAGTTTCTAATTAGACTGTGAGTTGGTAATTCTGTAATACGTTATAATGTATGAATATTCTTTGTGTCATGTTTTGTGTTAAAGAGCTGCATCAGCAGCTTAATCACAGTGTTTGTTTAGGGTTTATTCTCTGTACAGTCGAGTCAAATGCAGTGTTCTTGTGCAGGAAGGAGGCAGCAGTTTGGGACGCGACCGGGGCGCTGTGCACACTAACCACACACTAACCTCTTCTCCTTTACTCCTCACCCCAATGCCACATCCATCAACACCTCAGCACGCCAGCACCGCGGCATGCTGGGAGCTCACAACAGCTTACCGCTGCAGCAGGATGGAGAGGACAGAGCAGCCACTGCATGCAGAGAAATGGCCATTTCAGAGTGCATGATGTTTAGTTTAGGAACACGGGTGAGCTGGCAGGCACAGACTTTCTACTGTAAATGGAAATGCGTCATGAATGATGGATGATGGTTCATCATAGAGGTGGGGGATATGGCAGAATTGTAATATCACAATACTGTTTTCACATTGTCACAATGCACAATCTGATAAGTTGGAACAGACAAAGTAGTGACAGATTTTAAAATATGCTTCATCCAATTATTTGTATTGAACATTTCACAAACTGTCCTGCACTTAGTCCAGTTAACCAGGACTAATTACTGTACTAAATACTGTACTTTAATCATGATGATATTTACAATGTGCTCAGAAAAGCATACCATGCCATATTATGGTGAAATTTGTCATAATAAATATAAATATTGTTATCTTGATCAGCTATAGTTCATCACTATTATCGTCACATGGCTCAATGACAAAACATTGGAAAAAATACAAACCCTTGTCATGGGCTGAATTGCTTAATTACTTAAATGCAGAAAAAATATTTTGATTTTTAATATCAAAACTTTATACAGTAAAAAACCCTTTTACTTTGCATTGTACAGAAGACAAGTAAGTACTAAATAATTGTCACGCCTGCTGGCCGTTCCTCCACCCAAATATCAGCTTCTCCGGAGTATTGAGAGGCTGACTCCTCCCAACACACACACCTGATTACAATCCACTCATCAGCACCCTTTATAACCCAGACTCTCACTCTGCCTCCTTGTGAGGTATTGCCACTCTCCGTGTCTCTACCAAGCTACCTTCACCGTGTTTTGGTTATTCCTGTTGTCTCTTGGACTCTTTGCTGTTAACTTGCTGTTTCTGATCTACAGACTTTGTTTATTAAAGACTGCTTGTGCATCCGACAACCCTGTCTGAGTGTTACAATAATTGACTTATTGCCTCATTCAATGTTCTAAAGGAAATATTACATAGTTAGTTAGTTAAGAGACCCTTATTAGTCCCACAATGGGGAAATTTCATCTCCGCATTTAACCCATCCGTGAAGTGAAACACCACATACATACTAGTGAGCACACATACTAGGGGGCAGTCAGCACACTTGCCCAGAGTGCCTTGCTCAAGGACACCTCAGTCATATGCTGTCAGCTCTGGTGATCGAACGGGCAACCATCCGGTCACAGGGCCGGTTCCCTAACCTCCAGCCCATGACTGCCCCAACTACTGTGACTACCAAGAAGACAACAAACAACATTCATCACATTTCATCACATCAGTATTTAGGTGTTTAAGCTAAACTTTACATAAAATGCAGGGGGCGCAAAACTTAACGTGGGTTAAAATTCTTCAGACGGATGACTGATATAATTTTTACAGCCATATCACAGCTAAATCAGACATGGCCAATATTCCGTGTAAATATGTTGCTTTATTTAGTATAATACTTGCTCATTTCCAGTGCAGGAGAATGTAAGGAGGAAGGAGAACAGCAGTGATGTTTCTGCCTCAAATAAGACTCAAGCCTTCAGTGGGGCAGTCCACCATACTTGCCATTTGACTGAGTTAAAATGAAGAGAATGGAACAGCACTAATGATAACTAACTAAATTATGTAACTAAATTATGAGGTGTAATTATCAGTAATTCCAGAATTAGGGCGAATAATAGCACTTCACCTGCTGAGATATTGTGTACCATGAGTTGTACCATAAAATGCAAAGGCCACATATGCTACTGAATAAAATTCCTCTACTGTATGTTTTATGTATATTAATGGGCGGGTCTCTGCCCATCTTAACATGTGCAATTTGACTGACCTCTAGGCAAGCTGCAACATTAGCATAGTGTTAGCTGATTGGAAAAAAAAGAGTTGAAAGTATTGACAGCCAGAGAAACACATAATTTACCTCAATGTTGAGAAGGCACTGAACATTTGTTGCATCAAGCAGCACTAATCTTTTCATGCTGTAGACTAGGACCCGACTGATATAGTGGTTGGTTGATACTGATACGGTATTGGCAAAAACAAATATCACTGATAATTAGAGGTTTTATTGGGAGCATTACTGCTGGGATTTGAGTTAAGCCTCCCTGAGATGGGGCAAAAACTTCCCAACATGAGACACTCCCTGTTTATACCTGCATTATGTATTTTTGTTTTTAAAATGAAAAGAATTGGTATTACTGAGTCAGCTGAACAAAACAAATTTGAATATGGGTCATGAGAGTGTGCTGCTGCAAGTCACCCTGTAAAGCATTTTCAGATGTTATATATATTTCTGTCCATGTTATATATATTAATGTCACACACACAGGCTCAGAAAGAAGTTCCAGCTCGATGTTTCTCAAACACAAAACCAGCATTGAGGAAGGTATGATGACAACATGCTGCTGCTGGAACAAAACCTCATATTTTCATGATAAATAGACCAAAAGAAATGGCCTAAAATTAGTTGGAAAATAGTCTGGTTCCATTGACTTACATAGGTTTACATAGGAGTAGGTTTTTTTCCTTCTCCTGTAAAGTTTATCGAACCATTTATCAGGTATGAGGTTTTGATCCGACAATTGGCGCAACGGTAAGAAGTTTTGCTAATGGTAAATAAGGAAGGTATGAGGTATCAAACAAAGAATTAAGCCACAAAGATCTAAAGTTTGCTTCACTGCTAATGTTTATATGATTTTAAGACTTTTATTGTTGTTGTTAATGTTTAATTTAAAGTAATAAAGTGTAAAGTTCAAATCTAGAAGCAAAATCTAAAATGTTGTATAATAAAAGGGCATAATTCTTAGCCCTCTATGGTAGACGTCAGTTGGGCTCAGTGGTGAGGATCTGGTGGGCACTTTTTTGAGCGACTGGGCTGAAAAACTGAATCATTCCTTCTGCTAGTGGGCTGAAGCAGCAACGGGGAAGTTTCGTCTTCCGTAAACTCGTTCTGCCTCTCCTTACTGACACACACCCACCCACACACACACCCCACCTCTTGGAGAGCTTGCCTGGCTGCACAGCTGTGCAACAGCCCTGCCACCTCTGCAACACACACCCCTTCTGTCAGGCCTGTTTGGGAGGGGTGTGTGAGTGTGCGTTTGAGCAGAGGGGCTCTTGCACTGTGATGGCTAGCGCAGCTGTATTGTCGGAGACAAACAAAGAGGTTATTATTATGTCGCTGAAGTCGTGGTGCTGTGTGTGCTGGGGGCAGTTTGTGTGTGTGTGTGTGTGTGTGTGTCTATGTGTATGTGTGTGTACTGGGGGGCTGCTGATTGGGTGATGAGGCACTGCTGCTGTTGGAGATGATTGTTGACTTGCCATCTGCCATCAAGAAAAGAGTGTATGTGTGCGTGTGCTGCTATAGCTGGGTATTAAAGTGCTTTTGAGGTGGATGAGAGTGAGAGAGAGTGAGAGAGAGAGACATAAACATGTGCAGATGTCACACAGCATAAAGACTGGAACTTGAGACTCAGTGCCAGGCTGTTGTCTCTACAGCTTCCATTACTTCTGTGGGAAGTGTGTGTGTGTGTGTGTGTGTGTGTGTGTGTTTTCAAGTGAATGGGAGGTCCTAAAAGAAGAGCACATTCTATATTACCTTTCACACAGCAGGTTTCACCCCTCATTCTGTCATATTTATTCAGTAAGCTGTATTGACATTAGCATATTAAATACAGTACCGTTAACGCATCCTTAACACAGCTAAACTAGATATTTGGAACGTTGGGAGATTAAAGATGTTTAAATTTGTCTGTCTGTCGCTCTTTCTGCTTTCTCTCCCCCCGGTCTGTCTCTGTCTCTTCCTTTCTCTGTCTCTGTGTCTTTCTCTTGCTGTCTCTTTCTTCTCACTCCTACTCTTTTACTCCTTCTCTCATGCTTTCTTCTCTCTCTCTCTCTCTCTCTCTCTTTCTTTGTCTCTTATTCTCTGTCTCTCTCCGTTTGTCTTTTTTCTCCATCTCTTTCTCTTCCTTTTTGTTTATATGTCTTTCTCTTTCTGTCTCTGTCCTTCAATCTCTCGCTCTTGCTCTCTTTCTCTTGCTCTTTGTCCATCATGCTTTCTCTCTCTCTCTCTCTCTCTCTCTCTCTCTCTCCATCTCTTTCTCTTCCTTTCTGTGTCTCCATGTATTTCTCTTTCTGTTTCTGTTTGTCCTTCAATCTCTCACTCTTGCTCTCTTTCTCTTGCTCTTTGTCTGACATACTTTCTTTTCTCTCTCTCTCTCTCTCTCTCTCTCTCTCTCTCTCTCTCTCTCTCTCCCTCTTTCTTTCTTTCTCCATGTCTTTCTCTGTCTCTCACTCTTTCTCCTTTCTCATGCTTCTTCTTTTTCTTTTTGTCTTGCTCTCCCATGCTTTCTTTCTTCTTTCTCTGTCTCAGTCTCTGTCTGTCCATCTATATGTGTCTACTGCTTCCTGCACTTCTAATGGAGGAGACTATGTGCCTATATGTTTAGGACTGATCCTATGGAAATCCTATAGAGATCTGCACACCACACCAATAACTTTAATATCCCCCCCCCAGCATTCTCTCTCTACCCCATCTCTCAGTGCCTCCCTGAGGAGTGCATCTCCATGGAGTCAGATGAGGACTGTGTAATAACTTATTAATCAACAGCCATAAAAATGATCACAAGGATGGTAACTGATGACTCAAGCTTTTTTTCCCCCTGTTGCTTTATTGAATTTGCCAGTTCCATTTCCTCCTTAATGCACATTACAACCAACAGAAGCAAAATACAAAGAGTTCTCTTTAGCATCCCATGTATTTTTCATTACTCACCAACAAGCTGAATGGCTTCTCCTGTTTCCAGTTTGCAGTATTCTCTCTTTCTGTGTTTGTGAATTAAAACAGCATTGTTTAAGCTGTCAAGAAGATAAGGCATGGAGCTTGTCGTCTGCATTTAAAGTGCAAAAGCATTGCAGCTGCTGCGAAAACAATTCTTAAACAGCTTCGATTGTATTGATATTCTTTCTATAGCAGAATTCCCATGGCAAAAAGATGGACAAATATGAAGAAAACAATCTGTGTATATATATATATATATATATATATATATATACACACACTAAAATAATGGTGCATAAATGAGGTATATGTTGATGTTGATTTTATATTCTGGCATTGGCCCAAATCAGGTAGAGGGCTGTTGTACCAGGATCATCAGTTAAATGTAGTGTGCAGATGGTGCCAGGTTGAGAGAAGTGAAAGACACTACATCAAAAACAGCAGCTCAGTGAAAGTGTAAGACAGCAGTTTGTGAGTTCAAGTGCCATTTCTGTCCAGGCTCCATTGAGCTCATTGAATAGTCCTGTTTGAGTGAAGCCAAGGCTGGTGGCTGCATTGCCCTTAACTCATTAAAATAATTATACAAGTGTAGGGCTGTGGGTGTGAGAGCTGTGTATGGCGCATGTCAAAATGTTACAAGTCAACGCAATTTTTATTTCAGCTGTGCTCTCTGTGTGTGTTGGGCCTGATTTATAGAGCCTGACCCATATAAAAATGTATGATTGATACCATTTTTGAGGAGCTGAAAGTGCAAAAGATATGTTGTAGAAATTCTTTTTGGGTTGTATTGTGATGTCGTCATGCTAAAAACTCATCACATTACAACGCATCACAATAAACATATAGATCTGGATAGAAAATGGTATATTTATGAAGCCAATGTGCAGTTTTTATAGAATAATAATCACAAACAATTAATCCACTGAGAAATGTAGTTTGTTTGTAGTACACTATTATTGACAAGCACCCATAGACTGCTGAAGGGGGGGGCTTTACAGTGATCTACAGATTTGGTGGTGGGGCTGTTAGCTAACAGAAAGTACAGAGAGTGATAGAACCAAACAACACTTTTGCAACTTCAAGGTCTTACGAGGTTGAAGATTTCTTTACGCTACCATCCCCATCTTCGATGACGGAAGGTGTTTCTGGTCAGGCAGTGTGTCTTGAGCCTTACCAGTATGAGCCACTGACTCGAGTTAAAGTAGTGCCAGGAAATCATTAACAGCGACCAACGATGCGTCCGAATGGTAGAACTAATACTAACAAAACAGTGCCATGTTCTCCCTCGTTCTAGGCTCATATGGTTTCATATTCTACAAGGCTCTGGCCATGTGTAGGTTGTCATCAGAGAGTAGTAGCGTTGGCCGACTGATTTGCATACCGTGACGTGTCATTGCACTTCAGTATGAGGACATGTCATCTATGCCTATAGCAGAGTTTAACCAGAGGGGCGCTGCAGAGGTGGAACTAACCATGATAAAAATGTTATTTTTACAGTCTGGAAAGATGTGTTCACATTTCAAGCAAGGTGGGTGTATATTATTATTACATGGCAATGCATTTCAGGTGTTAATGAAAAATAAAGGTCTTAGGTTGTAGTTAGTCTTTAATGGAGCAGCGGTTCAGCCAGTTAGCTGGTTTTAACCTGGTTAGCCTGGTTAACCTCTTTCAGCCTAGTTGTTAAGAGAATAAGTTACCAGCACCTCAGTTTAAACAAAACAGGTTTCTTCATCTGTATATACACTCTCATCCATTCAATGTATGTTATAGGCCATTAACAAAGCCATGTGGATTTTTAGTGACATTACACATAAAGAAAGAATTCAGTTGTTGTAAGGTAGTCATACTGTGGTGCGTGAGTATATGGAGGATTTTAGGACTCCTTCAAATATGTCTGAGATACTCAGATTTTAGGACTGGAACTGTTGATTTATAATATCTATTCAAAACTGTGGTAGTGTTTTGTGTTTAGTCTGCATTTCTGTGATAAAATTGAATAAATGGGTAGTTAATCAGTGAAATAATTAAAGTCAACTGTTTTCCTCACTTCAGAAGTATCTGTTTATAATATAAAATAAACCACTAAATGTCTGCACTTTATCAGCAGAACCTTTGCTGATATGGGACCTTAATATCATCCCTATTAATGGCCAACTGTTATTGATTGGGTCCTCGTTGACTGGTTACTAGAACATTAAACATTAGAACATTTTAAACATGTGGGCCTTACAAAGTACACTCTGGATATGTGCTTGTCTTCTGTGTAGTGAGGGAAGAGTCTGGGGCAGTTTGGACAATACGGGCGAGGGCCTCTTTCACCTCCCTCTCCTAACCCCCCCCCCCACGGCAGCTGCCTCCCAGCGCAGCAGCCTGTCCCGGTGGATGCACTGCTGAATAAATAATAATTGCGGCCCCTGCCCCTCGCCTATAATGGCCATTGAGAAGGGGCTGGGGCCAGAGAGACTGCGCTAGGGAGAGCACTGCACCTGTTCACCACTGGCCTGATGGTGCAGCTCCAACCCTCTTCAGCCCTGCCTGTTGTTCTAGCCTGCCTTACTCAGCCTCTGTGTTTGGGGCCCATTGTCCCAACCCCCTCCCCTGTGATTCCCCTTTTAATGAACTCCACCACAGTTGGGCCTGGCTATATTTAGCCCCAGTCACTCTAACCCTCTCCCTTACCCCCACCTCATTCTGCTGCTTCTTGAGAAGCTTCAGCAGAAGGGATTTACTTCAAACCTGAACGTTGGTGCTTACGCTGAGTTTTATCAGCTTTTAAGTTGTTCAGCTCCAAATTAACAACTTGTTCCAGAAACATTGCTTTGTCAAAGATGAACTGCTTAAATTTTAAAATACAAGAGACCTGTTTCTCTCTTTCTCTCCCTCTGCCTCTTTGAATGAAGCTGCTGCCGAGTGCCTCAAAATCCTTGGAGGAGAATGCTAATCATTTGATTTTACTTACTGAATGAGTCTGTCTTTATGCTGAAAAGAGAGAGAGTGACCCCTACTGTCAAGTCCCACCCTTTTGAGAGCACGACTAATAGTTCCCCTAGGCCTCCCAGTGGGCAATGACATGCAGCAGGGTTCATCCGTCCCAGAGTACAATAAACCAGTACTGTCTGTGAATTTGCACAGAAGAGTAATGCGTTTTTATTTTTTTTATTAAATATTGACAGATGGATTAGACAAGAAAATATTAGTTATAGACCAGATTTGTACTCTAGATGACCTGTGCCCTACAGAACAAAACTGTGCAAAAGATAAGGCTCCTTGTTTACAATGTTTATCTGGGCAGTAGGAGTGTTTTTACTGCTAAAATCACCGTGTAGAATTGAAATAACCGCAGTGAAATGTAAATGCAGTAAAAAGTAAAAAAAATATTAATGTTTTTTAAAATGTTATGTTGTGAGCTAGTTAGAATGACACAGATTTGGTTCCAGATTGCTCTTTGATCCGCTCAACCATCATATAGATTAAATTATTGCACCAACACACATGATGTACCTTAATTTAAACACTGATAGAGTCAAACCAGGTTTGCATGATAACTGCAAATATTACTGAGCTGCCTGGAGGAAAGGTTTGGAAATGGTTAAACATAAACATACACTGCTCAAAAAAATAAAGGGAACACTCAAATAACACATCCTAGATCTGAATGAATTAGATATTCTCATTGAATACTTTGTTCTGTACAAAGTTAAATGTGCTGACAACAAAATCACACAAAAATCATCAATGGAAATCAAATTTATTAACCAATGGAGGCCTGGATTTGGAGTCACACACAAAATTAAAGTGGAAAAACACACTACAGGCTGATCCAACTTTGATGTAATGTCCTTAAAACAAGTCAGAATGAGGCTCAGTATTGTGTGTGGCCTCCACGTGCCTGTATGACCTCCCTACAATGCCTGGGCATGCTCCTGATGAGGTGGCGGATGGTCTACTGAGGGATCTCCTCCCAGACCTGGACTAAAGCATCCGCCAACTCCTGGACAGTCTGTGGTGCAACGTGGCGTTGGTGGATGGAGCGAGACATGATGTACCAGATGTGCTCAATCGGATTCAGGTCTGGGGAACGGGCGGGCCAGTCCATAGCTTCAATGCCTTCATCTTGCAGGAACTGTTGACACACTCCAGCCACATGAGGTCTAGCATTATCCTGCATTAGGAGGAACCCAGGGCCAACTGCACCAGCATATGGTCTCACAAGGGGTCTGAGGATCTCATCTCGGTACCTAATGGCAGTCAGGCTACCTCTGGTGAGCACATGGAGCGCTGTGCGGCCCTCCAAAGAAATGCCACCCCACACCATTACTGACCCACTGCCAAACCAGTCATGCTGAAGGGTGTTGCAGGCAGCAGATCGCTCTCCACAGCGTCTCCAGACTCTGTCACGTCTGTCACATGTGCTCAGTGTGAACCTACTTTCATCTGTGAAGAGCACAGGGCGCTTGTGGTGAATTTGCCAATCCTGGTGTTCTCTGCCAAATGCCAAGCATCCTGCACGGTGTTGGACTGTGAGCACAACCCCCATCTGTGGACGTCGGGCCCTCATACCATCCTCATGGAGTCGGTTTCTAACCGTTTGTGCAGACACATGCACATTTGTGGCCTGCTGGAGGTCATTTTGCAGGGCTCTGGCAGTGCTCCTCCTGTTCCTCCTTGCACAAAGGCGGAGGTAGTGGTCCTGCTGCTGGGTTGTTGCCCTCCTACGGCCTCCTCCACGTCTCCTGGTGTACTGGCCTGTCTCCTTGTAGCGCCTCCAGCCTCTGGACACTACGGTGACAGACACAGCAAACCTTCTTGCCACAGTTCGCGTTGATGTGCCATCCTGGATGAGCTGCACTACCTGAGCCACTTGTGTGGGTTGTAGAGACCGTCTCATGCTACCACGAGTGTGAAAGCACCACCAACATTCAAAAGTGACCAAAACATCAGCCAGAAAGCATCGGTACTGAGAAGTGGTCTGTGGTCCCCACCTGCAGAACCACTCCTTTATTGAGTGTGTCTTGCTAATTGCCAGTAATTTCCACCTGTTGTCTATTCCATTTGCACAACAGCTGTGAAATTGATTGTCAGTGTTGCTTCCTAAGTGGACAGTTTGATTTCACAGAAGTTTGATTTACTTGGAGTTATATTGTGTTGTTTGTGTTCTCTTTATTTTTTTGAGCAGTGTACATAAAAACACTAGTTATTGCATTAATGTTATTAGCATTTATTCTAACATTAGTGGTTTCCTGAGTAAATAAATGCTTACCGCCTGGATAAATGGCCTTTTAAATCTGTTTTTTAAGTGCCTTAAACTTTTGCACAGTACTGAATCTATAGCAGTATGGCCACATATAAGGTACTTCCATAAGCCAGTTAAAAATACTGAAAGTGCTTTGCCAGTGTGCAGTCTAATACTTCTTGCGATGTTAATATTACCTAGTTTAATGTATATTGCGTACAGTGAGATACAGCTAAAACTACTAGCTTGAGTGGGTTTATTTCATATATACCTCCCACACCACAAGAATAAGGTTGGTTCTGGTGCTGTTGTTTGTGTTAATGTGCTTTTGTTTTTTTATTTCCTGCAGTAATGATTATTCCGCAAAGTCGCTGCTTGTTTTATACGCAGCTGACCATCACTAAGTTTCTATTTAGTGCATATGAAAACATAAAATGGTTACATTAAGTAACTTCTATAATTAATGTTTGACCTGCAGCCCATTTGGTCACATTCTGAAGAAAAGTATCACTTCAGGCAGACACCTGTTTCCCGACCTGTTAGCCCATAAGCAGGTTCTCGGTCAACAGCTGTAAAGGCAGAACTGCTAAACACACTTCATTAAACAAGATGCTTTACAGGCTGTCTGGAACAAAATGACATTGGTTTAATCTGGCGTGTACTGAAAAAGCTGAGCTGAATCTATATTGAAATCTATATTGAAAGAGACATTAAGAAAAAGTAAAAGAGCAAACTAGGAATTTATTCACTCTCAGTACACAATGAACGTGAAATGTTTTTTCACAGCACAAGCCAGGACACTTCATAACAGCAGCTCTAGAACTTCAGTATTGAAACAGGGCAATGAATTTGCTCTCCTGTGCAATTCTCTATGTACCAGACAGAGACACAGCTGAGATTCTGTAGTAATACCCGGTGAGCTTGCTGGAATGTATTTTTAGATCAGAAGTGGATCTGTGTGTAAAGAAGCGTCCCATTGGTTTCAGAGTCCCGGAGTCCATTTCTCCCGCCTGTGTACATTATGCATGGTGCAGAGGCTACAGTAACATGTAAGTCATCCTGTGAGACTGTCCAAATGGCATTAATTAATGAAGACTGTGATGACAATTCTATCAGATGACAGTCGTGTACCGTGGAATGTGTGTGTCTTTGTGTATTTAGGAAGTGTATTTCTTTTGATGTCTCATGAAGTTTTGATCATTATCATGGCTCACTCTGAAGCTGGATTATTAGAGTGTGAAAGAAGCCCAAAAATAATGAGTGTTGTGTGCTGAGATGGCATACAACACACATCAGTGGCAGTTCTATCAGTTATCCTGTCATGTGATATCTGGACATCCATATGGATGCACCTCCGAGCTTTGGTTTGTATCAGAATGATGGGAAACAGCCTTCTGGAGCAACATGTAGTCGATGGATTGAGAAAAGTTTGAAACTCATAGCATCAAGTTTCCAAGTTGTTGAGTAGTTTTCTGTAAAGCTTTTCTATAAAGCAATTGTTTTACTCTTTGGATACGCCTCCTGTTCCTGCCTGACAACACAAAGCATGGCCCCAAAAATCAGTGCTGCCCACTGACTGGGGTCCTATTGAGAAAGCAGGCTGTTTCTTAAGGTAGTAGCCTTGCTTAGTTATTTAGATATAGCTGATAAAAGTATGGCACTGTGCTAAAATTGCTTGAGAGATTTCAATAGAACAATTTTTTTGCTAACATCAAATTTTCAATGTTTTGACAGTATTTGAGTTTGATGCAGTTCACTAGCATTACATATGTGCCTCTGAAAGTGGTTCATATAAAGCATTGCTTTACCCTGCACTCTGAGTGAAAAAGGTTTACTTACTTGATTTGTTATGTATCAACCATTCATACGCTTGCATTGTACTTACATACCTGGCCAGGAGGAGCATTGCTAGTTCCGCATCCAACTTCATTTAGTTTGTTTGAAATAATTATGTCCATCTTTGGAACGCACTTCCATTGCTGATTCTTGTTTTAACATGTTTGTCGGTATGTTTTTTTTGCAGCACACTTTTTCATATATTGTGTATTTTTCAGTGTGCAGGGTTTAATGGTGTACATACATGTGGGCTCACTATTTGACAAACGGGTCATTGTTGCTTCTTTTATTCATGTGTTGTAACTGGTTAATAATGCATTTTAAGGTTTTTATGACATGATAACTATTCATATTAAACCATTCATAAACAATTTATAAGGGTATTCTTATTGTAAGGTGGGACCATCAAAACAGGCTTCTAGGTTTGTAAGACATTTTTTTCTCATAGAGTATTAATGCAAAGTTTCTGATTTGAATGTAATCTGATATTGTAGTGCTGTGATCTATTTGGAACACATTAAGATATTGAGTTTTATCAATATTGCCCAGCCTTAGTATGATGTATAAAAGACATATACAGAAGCTGTATAAGAAATTGGCTGCGTCTAAAACATCAACTGCGCTCTCAGGTGAAATCGCCATGCCTTTGTATTTATTTTTATTATTTATATATTCATTTGTCTTAAAGAAGGCCTGAGGTGTTGATTTTCTGCTGTATCACCGTAGATCTCTATTCTATACCTTCTTGTAACCGTCTCTGGGTGATTCAGTGACTGACCTTTGTGCTTCTTGAAATGCTTTAGCAGCGCCTGCGTCTCTGTACGTGAAGATTACCTTCCAAACACAACCTCATTGTTTCATTCCTGAATGATGGACAAATTAGATTGTAAAACGGACAGACTGGACAAGAGCAATTGTTAGCATTTGATTAGCTGTTCCAGCATGTGGCCGGTTCCTCTGATAATCGCATGAACAAGCAAATATAATCACAGGCACAGGGCAGGTTAAACTGAATTTATCTCAGCACTGACCTGGTCATTTAGTGTATTAATTAAAGGCCTGTACCTAGACTGGGTAGGTGTATGGACTGTTGTGTCTCTGCTGTGGAAAAGCGTATAAAAGATCTACTGTGGTTTAAGAAGTCTTTAGTATTCCAGTTTATTCGCTCCTGTCCAGTTTTCTTTTACAGCATTCATTAAAGCAAAATGCTGTATTGAGAGCTTCATGTACTGTGTCGTTCACTTTCCCACAAACTCTTGAACATGCAGTCTGTTAGCCTGATGTGAAACACAGTCTGAGGCTGTGTGTGTGTTTGTGTATGTATGTATGTATGTATGTATGTGTGTGTGTGCGTGTTTGCATGTTTGTGTATGTGTGTTGTAGCTAAAGGGGTGTTGAATGAGCCACCTGTGCTGCTTCAGCGCCTGGATACAAGCCACGTCGCTTACTGAAGTTTGTCCATCACTCCAAAGAGAAAAGAGAGAAAAGATAGTCTGCCCTCTCCCTCCTTCTTTCTCCCTCCCTCCCTCTCTCCCTCCCTCTTTCTGGATCCCTCCCTGCTTCTTTCTCTCTCCGTCTTTCTTTCCCTCCTTCTTTCTCTCCATCTCTCCCTCCCTCCCTCTCTCCATCTCCCCCCCTCCCTCCCTCTCTCAATGTGGTCCCTCTCTCCCTCTCCCCCCTCCCTCCTTCTCTCCCTCTCTCCATCTCCCCCTCCTTCCCTCCCTCTTTCACGTTTTCTCTCTCTCCCTCCCTCCCTCTCTCACTCTTTTTCTCTCTCTCCCTCCCTCTGTCTTCCATTCTCTCTTTCACTCTCAACCTCTTTCTCACACTCGCCACCGTTTCTGTGTCTCTTTATCTCGCTGTCTCTCATCCAATCTCCCAGTTTCTTGCTCTCTCCCTCTCTCTCTCTCTCTCTCTCTCTCTCTCTCTCTTTCTCTCTCCCTGTCACTCAGACAAACAGAGGGAATGACTGCTTTGGTGCTGACTGTGACTGTAGGCCAGTGCCATCTAGTGGCTGGTTGCGTGTGTGTGTGTGTGTGTGTGTGTGTGTGTGTGTGTGTGTGTGTTAGTGGGAGGAGGATTACATTCATTTTGGTGTCATGTTATGATTCACTCCTATTTAGGTCTTTTTTTTTCCTCTCTTTCTCTATATAGGTGTTTTTTTAACGTGGAACATGTTAACTGTGTTTTGGAAGTATTTGAATTCAGCTATGTGTTGCTTTTAATAGCAACTACATTAATGTTTAGTGGAATTGGTGGAAATTTAAGCTCTCTTCTATTTTAAGTTAACTGCAGGCTTTAAGTCTCTGCCATTTCTGTGTTATTTGGACAGTTCTAGTAGATCTCTATTAGACTTCTGAAGTTGAACAAAAATGCTAGAATGCTAGGCTTATTAAGAAGATTGGCAGTTGGAAATTTTTTTTATGCAGATAGCAAGGAGACTCACTAATGCAAAGGTTAATACAATTACACTAAGTAATTG
Source organism: Pygocentrus nattereri (assembly GCF_015220715.1). NCBI lineage: Eukaryota > Metazoa > Chordata > Actinopteri > Characiformes > Serrasalmidae > Pygocentrus > Pygocentrus nattereri. The sequence continues at coordinate 31,344,527 of NC_051215.1, read as the reverse complement.
TCTACTTATGACAGTATAGTGCTACACACCTAATTACATCAAAGCAGTGTAGATGTCTGGTGTGGTATGACTTGTGTGCAGCTGTGGTTAGGCAAGGAGCTAATGTAACAAGCTGGCTAACTCACCTGCTAAAAGCAATAAAAAGTACAAACAGAACCATAAGTATACCCAATATTGATATACTCGCTACAGCATAGTCATTGCAAAACCTCTTAGAATGTGCCTGGGCCTTTACGATGTCAATTCAGTGCTCAGCATTGTTAGCTTGCTTGCAGAAATATTCATAATTTGGCTTCTTACAACAGTCTTGTAATTGAGCAGATCTAGCAACATCTGGAGGAAGAATGTAGTAACCGCAGATCATATTGACTTTGCAACCTTTTATTAAACCATTTCGAAAAGGGCATTCATTTTTCTCATTGAGAATTGTGAATTAGGAATTCCTAATATGGCCGAAGAATATGACATGGCTTATATAGATTGTCTATAGAGAAACAGTGGGGCATATTTTAGCTATTCCTTCACAAGTAATGTGAGAATATTATGCATTCTGAGCAAGAACGTACAGTTAAACATAAAGTATGTGGTTATGAGTCACCTGGTTTGTGTGCGTGAATTAAGAGTGCACAATAACTCTGTGGGCGATTATATTATTCACTAGTGAACAGGTAATACAGTTAATTTCATGACGCTGATATGCTAAATACAGGCAAAAACAGCTGATTTCACCTGAGAATTTGCCACTCCACATGAGTCTTTGGGCAGGATGCCTAAAGTTACATTCACCTGGCATTGCAAGTTAATCTAAAAACATTTTTCTAATACAAATTGTTCACAAAAAATTATGTTTACAATAATAATAATGTTGATTACATGTTAAATGCAAAGCTATTTAATAATTGTTTACTGGCTATTGGAATCACTGTCAGACATATAGTGTTTATTACCAATTTTTGTTATCATCCCAGAAATTCATCCCTAGTTCTGTTCATCCCTAGTTTGAATGTGTGTAGGCGGTTCTCTGCACCTGCAGGGCTGTTGAGGAGCACCAGGAGGCAGAGATGTGTGCAGCTGTGTGCAGGGCCTCTGGGAGAGCTCCTCATCCCCAGGCACCTCCATATTAACCCCAAACTCTCTCCACCTCACCAGTGTGGCTGTGGCCACCCTTTGTCTGCTGCCTTTGCCACAGTCATGCATGGCTCCACAGCAGGCGTCTCTTCTTGGGTAAAACAGATGATTCTGTGATTTCACAGGGGAACACAGCTCAGATAAACATTACAATCCCCTCCTATTCAACAGAGGAAGTCCATTGAGTCAAATAATAGATTCATGATATAATGCAAGTGAGTTTTTTGTAGTACGTGTCTTGAAAACAGTCGAGCGAGAGTGTTGCCCACTGCTACTGTTGAGTTTTATGCACTGTTACACAGCCCCAGTCCCAAGGGTTGATTTGTTAGGGTAGAAAGCCCCATGTGTGAGTCTGTAGCTTGGTGGGACCATTCACCAGGGGTTTAAAGTGGCACTGCACACAGCCACACACACACACACACATGCACACACATTCCTCCTGCTGCAGTGTGTTAATGACACTAATACAGGCTAAGTGGATTGGCTTGAGTCAGCCCTGGATTGCACATAAGTTGTCTGAGAACCTTTTGTTTAGTCCGCGGCTGCAGCGCCGCTGGCTCACCCCGCTGCCCTTACAGAGGACATACACACACAAACAAACGTTAAAGAATATTGGTCCCAGGTTGACAGTGTGCTTCTCTCTTGAGTCCACCTGTTAGTGACATCAATGATCCCACTATGAATTAATTGTGTTGTTTAGTGTTTCATTGTTTAAGCCGGACAGTTCTTGCCCACTCCTCTCACACATCCCAACTGACGTTCTTACATATGTCTGCATCCCAAAGAAGTCTCTATGGGACAGTGGCCCCACAGTTACGTTTACCACAAGGCACCATGACAACGGTGAAGCAGGGGCCAGTCTGTCTTGTTGTGTCTGGCTGTCTTAACTGGTGACATGACCTTCATCTGGATAAGGGGATCAACGCTTAAGTCTTTGTGGGCAATTCAGGCAAAAAGTGCTGCAAATCCCCAGAGCTTTGCGAGGCACTAAGTATTGTCAGTTTTACTTTGCCCCCTCATCTTAGCTGGGCCTTGAAATTGCACTTGACAACTTCACAGCTGCAGCCGCTTTCCAGTAGAGCTGATTAGCGAGTCTGTGTCTGTCCTGGTGTTGGTCACATTTGGCAAAGTACAGTTACGTAAAGCAAGGAGTTGAGTCATGTAAAAAAGAGGGTGATATTATTAGCCACTTTCAACAATAAAGAAAAGTTTGTGCATCTCTGTCACTCTGTTTCAGCGAAAAGCTATATGGAGACTTAAATAGAAAAGGTATCCTGCTGTTTTACCTTCATCTGTCCAGTTATTTGATAACATGCAAACTCAAAGACCTTCTGTAAAATTAGGCTGTTTTTTATTGTGATTAACATGCCATTCACATAAATTCTGTGTTTTTTTATTTTAAGAAGAGAATCACTCATGTCCTTCAGAACCACTGCACAGCACTTGTTCACAAAAATTCTTCAGCCATCCCCCAGATATAGTACTGAATTTCATTTTTATTGCCCAGTCAGTACTAAAATAAGATTACTGATAAGATTACAAAGTCACATTTTGTGAGCAATTAAGTTTCTTTTTTGCATATTTTGTATTTCTTGATTAACTTTCAAACAAGTTAACATGTAAAGTAATAACATTTTATTGTTAGCAACCAAGGCAGTTGGTATTTAATTAGCATCTGAAGTTGATGTACAGCATGCTGATTTCTGTGGACTGTGGTGACCAGTATGAGAGCTTAATGGCTATCTAGAAATTACATCACAAGTGGCAATCATTGGGGTCCAAGCACCACATGAGTTATGCAACCAGCTGAGCTAAAATGAAGAGCAAAGTTTTTAGAATTGCTTATTTATAACAGATGTGCAATCTCAACAGAAGTCAGTGTAATGGTAAGCAACAAAAAATACATAAAAGAGCACAGAATTTGAGCATGACTTTATTTTCATAGGTGTTCAGTCTCAATTTTCACGTTAAAATCACAAACATTTTCTCCTGGGAACGATGATGCTAAATTCCAATACAGGGGATTGGTTTCTGAGCAATTGTTCACTCTGTCTAACCAATCAGCTTTCCCCATTTCATCTTGAATATGATTCATGGCATTTTAAATATATCTACTTAATCCATTTTTTGGCAGCTTTGGTAGCCTGATTTGCTCTACAAAGCATGTGAAATGTAAACGAATCGTAGTACCTGCCAAAAACAGATGTCCAGCATCCTGGACCACAGCACGATACTCTTTGATGTAATAGTCAGTGGTCTGTAGATCTTTAGCTAGCCAGTAAATAATCTAGGAAAAACAGCATAATTAGGAATGCGTGTTTCAGCAGTCGTGCCCCGAAATGAACCTCTACATTTATTCTGTCGATTTCTCGGCAGTGTTCTTAGGAGTCTTGCCAAGGAATGGAATGTTATATATGAAAACACTCTAAGCATGCAGAAACTCTACATTTGGGTGCGGATGAGTCACAGATAGAGAGAGAAAGAAGAGAGGGATAGAGCCCACACGGCCGGCAGTGTTGCCAGGCTGCTAAAGCAGCTCCAGACGCTCTCCTTCAGCAAGCTGCCGCCGTCCGCGCCCAACCAAACGCACCTAGTGCAGGGACAGCTCCGCTCTAATGCTGCCCACGTCCGCGGGCGGGCGCGTGCTGGAGCCCGGGCGGCGCTGGAGCGGCTGTGCCCGTCCGTGCCCAGGCGAGCTGGTGCCGCTTTGGAGTGGCCAGCGTGTGCTGGAACGCGGCAGGCCGCCGCTCCCAGGGCACCCATCACATGCCCATCTTTAAGCCATCTGCAAAGCAGAGCAGTCCCAGCCAAAGCATTAAATTAAATCCTTGTTTGGGCTGATTAACAAATGGCCTTGTTTTTTCCGTGTTCCGTGGTCTTTCTCTCTCTCACTCGCTCACTCTCTCTCTCTTTTTTTTCCTCCCTTCCTCCTGTCCTGCTGAAACTCGATCACGGCGAAAACATCGCGGAAGGAGCAGCCGAGTTTCAGTTTGCTAGTCTCCAAAGCGGATGGGGATGTTTTGAGGGAAAGTTTGCTCAAGAACGCGTCTGTCTGGAAGTGTCCCGTCCAACTCCCTGTCCCACAGGCGTCCGGCTGTCACACACCACAGACAAATGAACAATTAATCTGGGCTTGTAATTGAATGGCACTCAGTATGATATTTTAATTGTGCAAATGGAGCTGTTTAGAACTCCGGACTGAGCAGGAGAACGGCAGCAGGAAATTAGAATTTATTCAGCGACTCCAAACCCAGGTATAATTGGCGGCACCGTTAGCAAGAAGATTTGTAATAACTTAAATCCTACAATTGTGTTCGGTAATTGTAACAAGAAATCTGACTTCAATTTGCGTAAGTGTTCTGAAAACCTGAGCACGAGAACCTCGCTTCTCCATGCCAGACCAACTGCCCTCCCACTGATTTGGATTTGAGGAACATCAGCTTATAGGAGCCAGTGGAAATGACTGGGCGGAACTGCATTTGCCTTTAGTTATGTGCTCCCTTCTGTTGCACCTCTGCCTACTTTAGTGACTCACTGAGTGAGAACAGAATCAACTGACTAAACTTCTACTAGCAGTAGCAGGACTGTATTTGTTCTTGCTCAGTTGATACTTCAGGACTGACTGTGATTCAGTAACATTGGGAAGGGTTGTGCTTGTTGTAAATATACAAGCATCCATACAGTTCCTCAACCCACTCAGTGCTTTGTTCACACTAACTTATGATTAGGACTGACTGTCTGCAAGTTGACTTCAGTAAGCAGTCGTATTCTTGACAATTAAGAGCGTTTCATTTCACTAATTGAGTCTGAAGTTATAAAAAGTGGTGATAAAATCTCACAGCTGAAGTGAAACTATGTAAGTGACAGTGAAAAGAAAAGTCTATAAAATAGAACAAAATGGTATGCAATTGATCATCTGAGAACTTCTTGATGATCCTGAAAAACTTGAAATATTAAAACATCTTAATTTGCCTTTTGGAGTCTAGCCCAGAGAATTTGCCAGTTTACAATGTCATCAAATTTATTTATAGTACTGTACAAAGTACAGAGTCAGAGCACCCTCTCATTTCTTTAAATTCCTGTTGAAATGACCATTAAAATTACCATACCATTAAAAACACTAAAAATGGCACAGAACAATTAAAGACAAAATCTATATTTACAGTAATTGGTGTGTTTATGCTTTGCCTTGATTTCAGTTTTTTAAAGCAATGTGCAAAAAATATTTTTCCACAGTTCCAAAGTTTAGTCTTTGAAGTTGGTTGCATTTACAGATTTTCATGGTCCAAGCAATCACACACACACTGACTGATGTTGAGATCTGAGTCCATGGTTGTAAGAACACCAGGAGCTTCTTTATATGTGCCTCCGGATCTTCATGGTAATGTGCTCTGGGGTTGCTGTAAAATTCTTTCCTTCAGATGTTTTTCAAATCAAATCAAAAAGAAACAAAATATATATCTGCTGTTAGAACAATGGGCATGTGAACAGCTGCTCTACATATGTGCACATATTTACATTTACGGCATTTTGCTGACGCTCTTATCCAGAGCGACTTACAATTTGATCATTTTACACAGGTAGGCCAAGGTGGTGTTAGGAGTCTTGCCCAAGGACCCTTATTGGTATAGTGTAGGGTGCTTGCCCTGGTCGGGGATTGAACCCCAGTCTACAGCGTAGAAGACAAAGGTGTTAACCACTACACTAACCAACCACATGTAACTTTAATTTTATTTCAACTTTGCACATACTGTACATTTTTACTTTTACGTTTACTTTTTACGACTATTTTTAGAGTTATTCTTAGATTTTCTATTTTTATTTTCAAGATTATATTTGGTGAATGGAGGAACAGCAAAGTAGGAATTTCATTGTATAGTGTAACTGCCTGTCTTGATATAAATGTATATGCACATTAGCATGTATGGCATGAAGCATTCAAATTTGTTTGTATGACCAGCGTTCATGATGCCACCAGTCAACAAAATTACCAGCTTTAAAGCCTGTTGCATTTTTGCATTCATTCTTCATCTCAGATTTACACTCATCTGTCCATAAAACCTAATCTCAGATGTCCAGTTTCAATGTTCTAGTGCACATTTTCTTCTTTTTTGTCTATTTCCTTTTCAGATGAGTCAGTAACAGCTGTCAGACATATAGTGTTGAGTTGTTTTCTCACAATGGAAGGATGGACAAAAACACCTGTGGTTGCTTTCAGATCTGAAGCATAAGTGGAGCTATAAGTGGAGTCCTTCTTTCTCTGTACCTTTTAATCATCTCTCACATCAAGTCTTCTTTTGGAAACTTTTTTTCTCTTCTTTTCCATTCACTTTGCCCTTTCTTAGGTCCAATCCCAGCCATATCCTGAAATTAATAGCTTATGCTTAATGGCCATTTCCACTGGATATTAAATAAAGGATGGGTGGTCTTAGGCATTTGTAGGGTTCTGCATATTTTCTCTATATATTTGAACTCCAGTTTCAGAAACCCCTGTTTTTCTAACTAGAAACTGAATAATCAGAAGGGATCATCTGATGCTCAGTTTACCTTTTAGTTACCTATTTATTCATTCATGGGGAAAGTGAGTGCTGTTCACTTCAATTTAGCCAAAAAAGGCCCTTTGGTTGATTAAGAAAGTCAGTCACGAACAGTCCTTGTTTTGATTCAACCGATATGATGGACAGTTGTCAGTTTATCTTATGACATCTAGGTCATGATGCCACTCTATCAATTGCGATCAACTCCAGTCCTGCCGGCCACCCCGACCTACACAATTTCAAGTACTCCTGCCCCACTGCACCTGATTTAAGGCTTGTGATGACTGAATCCATTTATTTATGACTAGATCAAGGTTCCTGTGAGAAGCTATTAGGGAGAGACACCTCGTTCCTCCATCAGCTCATGTCCCTTTTCCTCCATCTCTTTCTCTCTGCTCCCTCACCATGCCTTCTCTCTGTTTCTTTGTGGGAAGGCGGCTGCCTGTGTTCAGCTGCTCCCTCCTACCCATCGACTCTACCGCCTCACCGAGGCATAGCGGCGAAGACCTCCGTCTCCTCAAATTAACATGAGCAGGTGTTTTTCTCTGATGTGTTAATTAAGAGAAGCTGGTGTCATTATGCTTTAAGTGGATGTTACAAATAGAACATGTTGTTTATTTTCTCCTCTGATGGAAAAAAAAAAGTGATCAGAGCTGTCACTGAGGCCCGCGTGTCACTTGCTGGAGATAGCGGCTAATTACCAGGAGTTCAGAATCAGAAAGCACACGTCTGGGGATTTTGCAGCTTCTGCGCTCACGCCACTACCAGATTGTCTGCCTTAATAGATAAAAGGTTTAAAGGCAAAAAATTGGTTTCATTCTGAGGTTGCATACTACAGATTTGATGAACTGTCTACATAGAGTGGTTTACACTCTAATGAGGAAACTGCTGTTGATTCTTAACGTATGGCAGCACCGAGTTGTTTTGAGTTGTCTTGTGAGTTTGTGAGCACACCACAGCACAGCTTTGGCCAGCTTTTGCTTCAGGAGCATTTGCTTCAGTTCCACTCAGTGAGTTATTGACTTGAAGATCTAATTTTTTTCCCCTCGATTTGTTTCTCAGTGGAGGAGGATAATTAAGTTACCTACATGAATGGGCAAATCATTCAACAAACAGTATGCTTCACCTTCAGCTCTGTCATTATCATATCTGAATCATTGTTGACAAATTTTTAATCATTAATCACAACTCGAGATTCTGCTCATCTATCCTTGAAGGATGAAGGATTGATGTGAAGGATTCCTTAACCATTTTTCTGTGTGATTTCATGCACACTGATGTCTTACCAGTGACCCATTAAAACAGACTAAGAGTTTGTTTTTCCTCAATCTGTAAAACTATATAACACTTCACTGGATATGGATACAAGACAAAGGAATAATATAAAGTACTGCTTAAATGGCTTTTATAGCTGTGCATCTGAAAGTTGCATTTTTCTTTTCTACGGTTTCTTCCTTAAGGGTGGTAGCTGTTTTGCTTGTGTTATGGCTGTACTGAAAGGGCAAACTTCAGCAGTTATTCTCTCTCCCTTCCATACATACAGTCTGTCTGCATCTTTCTGAATGCAGGGGTAGAAAATACTGTAATTCAGTAACAAAACACAAAAAATAATTGTGCTTTTTCACTGTACTTAAGTATACGTTACCAAGAGAAAAACAAAACAGTTTTACCCCTTACGTTTTCGGTAACTGTACACATCCTCTGCACCCGGCATGGAGCGGTACCTCGTTGCTTGAGGAGCATGTCTGTCTTCAGCACAGGACATGAATGAATCTTTTAATCATGAAGTTCTGGATGTCGAATGAATTTTGGAAAAAAAAAAAAAAAAAAAACATTTCTCAAGTAGGCTGCTTTTGTAAACTTGGTTTTAAAAAGGACTTTTTGTGTGTGTGTGTGTGTGTGTGTGTGTATATACTGTTGATTTTCAGTTTTTTTGACATAATTTGAAAATGCCTATTGTCCTTTATGTTGTGTGTAAATTTCAAGATGAATGGACCAAAAGAAGTGTCTGGTTCCATTGACTTGATTAAAAATAAAGTAAATTCTTCTTGTGTAAAGTTACCATTTTAGAGATACAAGTTTTTTGATCCGACAGCAGTGGTTATATTATTATTATATTTAAATACTGAGATTAAACACTCTAACAACATTACAACATTGTTAAGCATCTAACCAAATTCATATCAGAGTACAATATGCTAATTTGCCATCACATCACAACTCACTTTCTATTAATATACTTGAATAGTATATTTTGTGCTCCATACTTCCTCTGTTAATTGAGTAAGATTTATAAAGGACTAACATTTCTGAATGTTTCCACAGTATCAAATACTTCAGTGCTTACTCAGAATGCTAAACATTTGACTCAATCACATGACACAATGTACAGCATCAGGAGAGGGACACCCTGCCATCCTTCATCCCGGTGACAGCAAAGTCAGGTGCAATAAAGTAGAAATTTATATGGTGATTGATATCCAGTAACACTGCAGAGCAAAAATAAAATGTTAACTTTACGAGGAAGGAAAAAACCTACTTTAATTTTAAATTAAGTCAATGGTACCAGACTTGGAAAGAAGTCATTTTGGGCCATTTCTTTTGGTCCATTTATCATGGTAACAGGTACTTTCAAGTTATGTCAAAAACTAAAAAACATCAAAAATGGAGATGTGGGGTTTTCTTCTGAAAACAACTAAATGATAAATACTCAGGTAACAATGCTTTAAATTTGCATGAAATATTTGATCTTGATCATTTTTGTTTATATAGCCCCTTTTAATGCTCAAGGGCCCCTTGCAATCAGAGAGAAGAAAACATTAAACAGGACAGCACTACATAGACAGAGAGGCAGCACCATCCAAACAGTATATTTAATGACAGCTGTAGGACTGAAAACAGAGTAGACAAATGGGTCTTTAGCAAAGATTCAGGTACTGACTGAGAGGAGGCACTCGCACTGAACGGGCTGAGGATTGAATTCTTTAGAAGAATAGTTAGGCAAAAAACGTAATTTACACATTTTTCTACTTACACCAGACGCAGACGATCAGCTAAGACATTTTTGTTGTTCAAATTTTGCTTCTTCAGTTTTAAACCTAAGCTACACCTAATGGCCAACACTGCTATCAAACACTACAAGTCAATTGTCACCCAGTCCTTTCCATAAATACATTACCAAAACATCTCTAATCACTCAAACTGCATCTAACTCTTCATTGACGTTGCAGTTGTTGCCTAAAGTGGGTATCCATTCAGCTGCACTGTTTGTTTTTATAGTTCACAGTAAGTCATACTGCTTTCTAAACCACATAGCCAAGTCTGCACATCTTAATGAAAACCTGGATGCAGCTTGAGAGAAATTTTAGAGATGTATTGAGTGAAAAGATTTGGGTGATTACAGATTTATAGCCCTGTAGCTCCAGTACTAAACTAAGGAAGTAAAATTTGGACTCCAAACATGTCTGAGCTGACCATTTACATCCAGGTTAAAAGGAAAATTGTGTAAATTTGATGTTTTTTTATGCTAAACCGTTCTTTTAACTTTGGTGCTACCGTGCTAAATGATTGTTGTTCACAACCCATGGAGGTCTGTCAAAACTCACTATAAAACAGGCTTTTTCTGCAGTGCTGTTCTTTAGCTGAGAGCACTGTCAAGTCCATTATCATGATTTAATTTATAAGCTTCAAAGGCAAATCCTGCAAGAAACTGTGCATATTCAAATACAGTATGTTTGGTGTTGATGGAGTGGTGACATACAACCACAGAATACTGTGAGTACACCATGCTGTAAGTACAGTTAACCAAATCTCAGTGTGATCATCTTGTATGCAAATGTGAATGAGGCTTTGCAGAATAGCCTGTTTATTAACCATAACAAGTGATTGTGAATTCCCAATGCATACCATTCAACAGGCAGCTGTGATGTGAAGGTTTTGCTGCCTGCTATTGAAGGCTGGGGGGCATACATGTGGGTATGCACCAGTCCTGGCCCCTAGCGTGGTGATGTTGACACCCTTGTAATCCTGCTGTTGATTATTAGATAGCACAGGCTGTTGCACCAGAAGTTTTTCATGGTAATACAGTGAGACCAGCTGCTCAGCAGATGTTGTTTTTTGTCGCTTCAGGCTGGAAGGGTTAAAGGTTCCTCAACTACTCCCACTGGGCACTCGCTGACCCCCCCACTCCACCCCCCCCCAGGCTATAGGCCTTTTTGTCTAACATCCTGCCCACCCCATTGTCATGTGCCTCAGCTCTGTCCACTCCAACACCTGGCCTCAAATTTGGCCAGATGATGCTTGAGCTGACATCCGGCTCAGATGTTGTTGTTGCCATGTTAATGATATAATCCTGATGTTTGGTCAGTGATACGATGGCCACTCTAATAAAAAGGATGTGGAATAATCATAATTCCTATGAGCTGAAATTTATAAATGAACAAATCTCTCAGTTCTGTGGAAAACAGACTGAGAATAAGCTGTAGATACATCTGTGCATACATCTGTGTATTTAAATACTTAGGACTAGTAATCATTGCAGGCTGTCAATATTATAAATGGTGAACTGTTGTGTGCTGTCTACGGGGATCAGCAACAAATGTGTCAAGATAAGTTCTGCTGATTGGTGCGAACTGGCAAACAAAAATGATTCAAAGTCTGTATGCGGAGTGCACAGCATAGTGTTTGATGGCTTATTTACAGTTGGCTCATAATGTCAGCCGCCTTTAAGATGCTGTAGATTTATAAGTAGCAGCCAAACATTTTGATCAATCACAGATAATTAGTGGATTATTTTATAACAGTCAGAAAAAGATTTTTTTGCTTGCATGCCAGTCTGTATAGAGACTCCTAAAGTGATGCTCATTTCTGTTGATCAGAAAAGACTGAACTGGTAAATTTGTACATTTTGAAAACAGCATCATGTAATACAAGTGAGTCAATAGGCTGTAACTAGCTAGATTTAACTTTACACACTGATAGGTATGTTGCAGGTGTGAAGCTGGAAAGTGACCCAAGAATACTGACCAAAAGTAACTAAATAAAACAGTAATTGAATTAATGCAATAGCTGGAGACTTGCAGTGAGAGTGATAGAGCAGGTGTGCATCAGTGTTATGTATTTATTTGATATCTGTAGTTTGCACTTAACTCAGGCTTACTCACTTGCTACCATATAACAAGCAACCTCTGCTCTTAGATATTAAGCACCAAAAACCCTTTTCAAAACTGATGAAAAGTAGGACAAATTAGAGCTCATTGAGAGAAGTCAAGACTTCTGGGTAACTCCACCCCCAGTGCTACAGTATTTATATTATTAGAGAGAGAGGGAGAGAGAGAGAGAAATTTTATTGGTCCTGAGAGAAACTACATTTTTGATTTTCTGATTAACAGACATATCTGACAACAGCTGACGACTGATAGTAATATAGAATATAAAAAAAAAATTAATATAAAATATAAAGTTATATCACCCTCCTTTGCTTATTTCCACCTTTGCTACTTTGTATGAATGGATGTATGAACGTTTTATGTAATATAAATGGCAAATCTACTTTAATTTAGCTGCTTTTATAGCAAAATTATTATGTTTTTCCTTTGTTTAATATAATTGGATTAAAATGCAGTTGAATTTGTTAATGTGCAGATATAGTTTTCTTTCTATATCTATATTCTATATAGTTGTCTTTCTTCATTTGATGTGACCACGTTTTGACTTTTCTCAACAGGTGAGTATATCAAGAATTGGAGACCACGCTACTTTCTGCTAAAGACGGATGGATCCTTCATTGGGTACAAGGAGAAGCCGCAGGATGCAGACCTTCCCTACCCTCTCAATAACTTCTCTGTGGCTAGTGAGTAATTATGAGGCATTGCATTTTAAAATTTTATCAGTGCAGGTTGTTTTCAGTGGTGGATCTTGTCTCTTTCACCGGCAGAACGAGAAGGACATTATGGATATGGAACATCTTGCACCTAAATTAGAGGACATCTGGGAATTCATTGACAAATTAAAATCTTAAAGTGGGTCTGCTTACATGGTGTTAATGTGCTAATGTGAATCTCGTGCTTTGATTGTTTGTCCACCTGATGGTCTGGCACAAGAAAATAAACGAATAATTACAGAATGGTGAAAAAATTCAGTTATGCATGGTTTCAAAATCTTTCAGTTCCTTGACTTTGATACTGATTTGAGAATGATGTGGTTGTGATACAAAAAATGTTATATCAGTACATCATATCATTATATCTAGAAAAATGTCCATTAAAAAATTGTAGAAAAACAAATTATTATAAAACTAAACGCTCCAGTCCCAGTGGCTTTACCATACCAAAACTTATTTAACTATGTATTAACCAGAGACTTATAATCATGTGTGTGTGCTCAATATTAAAGCATCTTATTCATCATCATATATTCATATATAGTTTCTGCAAGTACAGATAGTTTTAGGTCCTGGAAGTGAATTTTTTGATATGACATATATACAACATATTTTTGCATAACACATCGGGAACGGTTTATTTCACAAACAAATTTGTTGCTAAATGTACTGAGCTGGTGTAATTTATGAAGCACATTTTGGGTCAAAGTCCCATTTTTCTTCATGTTCTAGATATTTAATATCTTCAAATACATAAAAATAAGTTACTGAATTACAAAAACAAATCTTGTAAATTGAAACTTCATTATATATGTAAATCAAAAGAATATTAAATAAACACTGTTATTGGTCATTCAATAATGCCGTTCTTTTTCTATACACATGCCAAATGACCTAAAATAATGTTTTTACAAAACCAAACTAACCTACTTTAGATTGAAACACGCATTACTCAAAGAGCACACAGACAAAATTAATGCTATTCTAAGTGTCTCTTCGTTTACAGAAAAATAAAATAAATCATCTTGTCATATTCAGTGTTTTCAATGTGTCCCAACAGCATTTATAACTATTGTATTTTAAATGTTTTATAGATTCATTTTCATGACCGATTCAAATACATTATAAGTTTTCAAAGCTAATGTAAACATATTTTCACTGTTTTTCCAAAATGTGTACAGCCAAAACTGCCTGTAGTTGCAGAAACACCCATATTCATGAATTTTCAGCATGTCTATAATGCTATACAGTAGTTGTCAGTGGGCAGCCGGTGAAAGAAAGCCACTAGCATATGCAGCCCCTGCCACGTGCCTAGAAATAGACGCAGCACAGAGCGCTTGCGCGAAGGCTCCTGCATGGCATGCTGGGTATCCGGCCCTAGAAACTGGCTCTCGGACACATGGAGTGAGCTGCGTTCTCTCTCTCTCTCCAGCCCTCCATCCGTCAGGAGGCCGGGCCAGGTTTTAATCTAAAGCCTGGAAGAGAGAGGGGTGGCCATACATCCGGCCCGGGCTGCTTTGGCAGGGGAGAGGATTGCCACATCTGTTGCAGAAAGCTGGGAGGCCAGGTGGTTGTGGGAGGCTGATAGTCTAATGTGCTCTCTGAAATGGCATGCCTTTCTCCCCCAGCGGCCTGAGCTGCCTCTAGCCTGCTCGTCCGCCCGCCTCCGGACTGCTCCGACTACAGTCCCCTCACACAGACACACGCACACGCTGACCAGACCTGCACTGCCCTCCAGGCAGCACAGTATCCAGCAATTAGTCTTTTTAACAATGATTGCAACATATGACCAATTTGCCATTTCAGTCCCAGCAATTAGTTCAGTTTATCACATAGAGGTTAAACTCAAATGTAATATTTTAATGAAAGACAGAATAAGGTAATACAGTCTGTACCACCTTGCACTCCAAAGTGTATTTTCACATTAATTTTAAAGGTATATATACCACTTTTTTTTTGTTTTATTATCTCCCATCTGCAATTTGTGAACATTTGTGTGGTTCATTTTACAACTATTTCCAGCCTTTCTTTAACCCTTCTAAGTAAACAGGCATGTTTATTGCTGTGCCTTCAAGACATATATATTTAAATGGAGTCTGATTGGCTGTCTCATTTAAAAAAGCAGTATGGGCTGGAACTCTCTTCATAACTTAAGCATGGGTGGGTGGGACTAAGCTGCTGAGGGCTGAATAGGTAGATATGCATACATGTACTGGTTTTCATGAATTCACAAACAACTAATTTAAAAGATGCTGTTTTTGCAGCTTAGTTCACATGTATGGACTGGAAATGAACAATATGTTTTCAGATTTTGGCAGTGTATATATACAATATCAAACTTTTACTTTCCATGATATGCGCCCTTCGTGAAGCACATATGCAAAATTTGCATTTTTAAATGCAAGTTTGTTTCTGGAAAGTCCTTTGAAGCTAGTTGGTCCTAATTTGCAACGAAGCATTTGCCATGTTTGTCTCCTGATGTTTTCTGTGCTTGGCACCCTCTCAGCCTTATTTTAGACTTGAGAACGCCTTAAAAAGCTAAAGTATGGCACGATGGGTGGAAGTCACAGCTTCTGCGGCTGTTTAATTGGCATGCTCGCTCTCCTCTGTGACTCTTGCTCCAAGCAAAGCTCGTCATCTGTGATCCTGTGTGGCAAAGCAAACAATGCTGTCAGCTCGCTCTGCTCCGGCTCCTCCTGAGGTGTCACATTCCGGCTGCTGTGACCTTGTTTTTCTGCCTCGCAGCGGGCGCCTCCAATTTTCTCCTGCTGCCCAGGTACGAGTTGCCGTGCAGCGTGCCGCCTTGCGACCTCCGCGCCGTCACCATTAACCTTCGGGACCATATTTAGGCCGCAGCATTGCTCGGAGGTGGCTGGAATTGGCCAGCTGAGGGTCCTCATGACAGACCGGTGGCTGTGCTTCACCTGTCGTCCAGTCATTGTCCATGCTGCTGTAACAATGAGCTGGACTCAGATCACCTTTACTCCCCACAAGCAGAAATGCATTAGTGGCAGAAATGAGTGTCCGCTCATGGAGAAACAGCTGGCGTGGCAGACCTGAGCGCTGTTCATGCCACAGCCCTCCACGTTCTGCTCAATCCAGCTCCCTCTCCCTCTCCCTGTCTCTCTCTGCCTCATTCGTCTCTCTGTGGTGTTGTGTGCACCCCCCCCCCCCCCCCCCAGTGTCCCCTCAACTAACAGCCATTTGTTTTACCACACACCCCTGTTTATCACACAGGGTTCACTACAGTTGCCTGCAGCTGGCCACTCTGACCTCACTAAACATATAAAGTATGCTCTAGATTGTAGGTCAGCTTTCCCAATTTAGATCTTGTAGTAACCGCTCAGTATGGTCTTTAGCCTTAACAGTTCACCCGTCTCTCCTCTCTCCTCTCTTTCTTTCTCTTTATTTCAGAATGCCAGTTAATGAAAACAGAGCGACCAAAGCCCAACACTTTCATTATCAGATGTCTTCAGTGGACCACAGTTATTGAGAGGACCTTCCATGTAGACACTCCAGAGGAAAGGTGAGTCCAGTCTCTAAGGGGGGAAGAGTAGTTGTTAATTACAGCAGAAGTCCTCAGTTCTTATAAACACAGCTTGTCGTTTCATGGAGAAAAGCTTTGTGTGGAAAACGCAAACTTAAACAGGATGATTGTTCTATCATCGTTTGAAAAGCGAGCGTTAAAGATGCACTGGCCTGCATCCTCCAGCTGTTCCTTTCTTTCTCAGCAGGAGCCATGAGTGCTTAGAAATCCAAACAAAACATAGAAGCAGTGTATACTAGCTGGCTAGGAGGTAGAAAAGTACACACTGCCTGATAGCCATTTACTATGAGAAATTAATCACTGCAGTAATGGTATTGCACAGAATGGAATAATTTGAGTTGTGTAGTGAGTGGACCAAACTGGGTTTCTTTTTGAAATGGGAGATGAAGCACTGTAACTGACTTAAAATTGGAAAACTATAAAAAAGGAAAACTATAAAAACTGAGCACGTAATGTTGTATTTATAGTGTGGTGTCTCTCACTATGAAGCTGTTAAGTACAAGTTATTCATTTTGAAGACATCTATCTGAGGAGATTACCTGTAAGATAATCCACTTCCATAAGAAAAGGCAAAGTCAAAGAAAACTAAGTGAAGAAACAGGAGTTTAAAGAGGGATTTACTTCTTTAACTGTCACCATCAGATAAACCAGGGGTCAGCAAGATGGGGCTTGACAGCAGAATTAGACATTTAGGTAAAAATAAAATAATCTTTGCAGTGAAATAAAGCTCTGTTGATCGTTCTAACACAGTTTTAACAATAAATGGTCTTAAACACTGGAGTTAATGGATAACTGCTTATTCACCCTTTAACCCTGAAAACTGGTGCACAGAATGCTGATCACCATAGCAACAAATATAACAATCTCACCTAGCTAGTAGCTAACGAAAAAGCAAAGCAGATTTTCGTTTATAGGCCATTATATTTTTTTCCTATACTACTGTAGTACATTAATACCTACTAAGACATATTTACAGCCAAGATGGTAAAATGGACATGAAATGTTGGAGCTTCTAAAGTGGTTTGATTTTTGTTGAAAGGACAAAATGGCTCTTCTTAACATTTGAGTTGCCGACCCTTGAGATAAACCATACTTAAATCTTTTATCTTTGAGAGAGAGAAGAAAATCACATTCTACTCTTGCTTCAGATCTGAAAAAAAGACCATCCTTCCACTGTGAAAAGACAACTCAACACTGAGTCTAAAAGGATGTGTAGCTGTCAGGAAGCTCTTGCTGAGGATAGATGAAAAATGTGCAATTCAAACAAAGTAGCTGTTGTTGTTCTGAGAACAGTGGATTGACCACCCCAGAGCCCATATCTCATCAACACTGAAAGTGTTTGGGATCATCAGAAGCAAAAAAAGAAGCCAGCTTCTATGACTGAACTTTGGATGTGCAGAAAATATCTTTGAAGATCCTGAAGGCAAGTCTCCAGAAAAGAATGGAAGCTGTAATAAAGGCCAAGAGTGGACACTGTAATTGCTGAAAACTTTGATAGTATATTTAGTTGTTGAGGCTTCTGTGTAATTTTCTGTTAAAATATATTTTGCCCTTTTTTTCTAACTTTTGCACAGTACTGTAGATCAGGACACATATTTAACCACCCCAACACACATCTCGGTAGAAGTGAGTCTGCACATTCTGGCAGAAGGTCAGTGAACGGTAGGCTTGCTTGTGAGGAAGACGAGAGGTGGCAGCAGTTGGAATCATGCCTTGCTGTAGTTAGAGCATTTAAAAAAGAAAAGAAAAACACACTCATTATACT
Organism: Pygocentrus nattereri; assembly: GCF_015220715.1. Lineage (NCBI taxonomy): Eukaryota > Metazoa > Chordata > Actinopteri > Characiformes > Serrasalmidae > Pygocentrus > Pygocentrus nattereri. The sequence continues at coordinate 31,326,669 of NC_051215.1, read as the reverse complement.
CTTGTCTGCACCCATTCATCCACACGGCCTTGAGAGAGTGTCTCTGGCTCTGAAGCTTCCTACAGGATTACTGATGCAGAATAATACTGGGATTTTGCAAAATATCTCAAATGGGTTTTCTGAAAGCCTGTGGCTCCTCTTTGTCCAGTCACTGCAGTGCATCTGAGGTCCCTCATAAGGTGACAGTCTTGGCGGTCTGTGTCTATAACTATGTCAAGAGTGACCACATACTTTCGATGCTCTGTCTGTGCCACTAAAGGTGCTGCTCCCACTCACCTAGAAAACATTTCTCAGATGTAGATTGTCAAGCAGCTCAAATGAACACAGACGGTGAAGTTGTTTGGTTTGACAGTGATACTGGACCACCAGGGGGAAGCACTTGGTTTGCCTCCGGCTGCCCCTGTGGTGGTAAAGATCTCATGGGAGGTTTGTAGAGAGATCCCTTCTTCCTGCTGAGAACAGCGTGCAATTTTCCTCCCCTACCAAGATTTTATTTTATTATTATTTATTTTATTATTATATTATTTTATTTATAAATAATAATAAAAAAGTAGAATAAGACTAAATAAACGTGAGGAACAGAACTGAATACTTCTGATATTCAGATTTAGAGGCACCAGAGAAAGGTACATTTAAAAATACATTTATCTGGTCAGTAAGCATTTTTTTTTACTCAGAAAAATTAGAATAATAACAAATAACACTAGATGTGCATTTCCTGAAGGAACTGCAAGAGTGCTTGAAAAGAGCTGCAAGTTTGTGTGTTTCTGTGTAGGTGAACAACACCTCCTTAGGAGTTCCTCCTTAGAAAGTTTCTGAACTGAAAACTGAAAAGGAGTTTGTAGGTGAAAGTTTAAGGATTTTAAAGCAGATTCCCTGCGTGATCAGCTGTGTCTGTGAGACTGAGTGGCCTGCCGTGACATCATCAATGTCCGTTAGAATTTGAAGTTCTGAACATTCCGCCATTCATTCTTATGGGAGGTTTTTAATTTTTAAACTTCATTTTATTAAAAACTACCAAACCAATCGACTCCAATACATAGCACAAGTCACAGTACTGAGACTTTCAAAACGCAGTTTGAACAGAGTCTGTGCGTTAAGTGATTCGGACTGGATTAATCACAGAAAAGTGTGGAAGAAGAATAAGAAGAAGTATGAGAGATAACAATAGAATGCTTTTTGAGGCGCTCTAATTAATACCGTGAATTTATGCATGTCAATGTTTCCATTTAACAGCTGAAGAAGCTAGGTATTGTGCTGTGTATTTTTGGAGTCGATCGGATTGGTAGTTTTTAATACAAGTAAGTTCATAAACCTCCCATAAGAATGAATGGCGGAATATTGAGAACGTCAAATTCTAACTGATATCGATGATGTCACAGCAGGCCACTCAGTCACACAGACACAGCTGTCCTCCAGTACCTGGTTTGGCTTATTAATAAACCAACATGTTAAATCAGCTGTGCTGGGGGGGATTTTACCAAAACTTTGCAATGTCTGGTGACGTCAAGGAGAACTCTGGAGCCAAACTTTGAGCTTCAGACTAGCTCACAACATTTCAAATGTTTTTTTTTCCTTTTTTCTTGTATTTATGTTTATATAAACACACATATTACAATAATTAAAAGAAAACATAAAAAATAGCTTTCTAACCAAAAAAATTATAATTTGTAAACAATTCTAAACATAGTGGAAATTAACATTATTACAAAATCCCAGTTGAAAAATAGACAATTGTAAAACAATGGCCAACTGCAAGTTGGAGCTTTTGGCAATCAAGTAGGTTTTGTATGTATCATCGAAAGGGAGAAAAATGGCATGAACTCTCAACAAGTGGATCTCAATAATACATAGAATTTGTCTGAAGGATTTACTGAAGAATTCAATCTAAAACATACAAAGTGAAGATTGTAGTTGTAGTTTGACGCTAATTGATATCGAGTGTTAGTGGAAAGTAGCATTAGTGGGTGTAATCATTATCAGTGGTCCATTATGGTGGTCCAAATGTATTACATGTATTACAGTGTTCTTGAGGTCATGTGGCACAGAACTGATGCTGTCCTTGATTCAACCTGATTTGAAGAATAAATGAAGATTATGATTTTGATACCATTATTTGTGCAGCCCTACTAATAATAATGCGCACCATTCAGCAGTAAAACAAGTAGAAGCTTTTTTGTGATGGTCGCAGACAAAACAGTATTGAAAACATACTCAGCCTCTTACTGAATTAGGTGGGAACCCTGATATTCATTTACACTAGTGACCACATTGACATTGACCACATAAAGTACTGATATATAGTTTTATCATTCATCTTCATACTGTGACCATGAATTTCACAATGTGTTGATGTCTTCCAAAAAGGGGCCAAAACAAGCCTCTGGTGAAACAGTGACATACAGCAAGCCTCTTTGAGATGAATTCATCATTATTAAACACACATGCTCAGCAGTCTGAATGCACCGCTGATTCTGTACAGCAGATGTGCTGCACAACAAATGAAAACTCAATGGAGGGAGACACTGTTTGCAGAGAAGGGGTGGCTATCCCAGTCACTTTAAATTATCCTGGTAAAGTGTCTGCTTCGGCTCTGAATGTGGCATCATAAATTACTGAGGTAATCTGCTCAGGCCTCCATGGGAAAGAGGGTCTATTGTTATGTTTTTTTTCAGAAGTTTCTGTGTACAGCCTGGTTCCTGAGAGCCGCTCTTGCTTTTGAAACTTATTTCAGCTCTTGTACGTGCTCCTTCTCTATAAATCCTAAGACTTTTGTAAATCTCAAAAAGCTGTGGTTTTCCAACAAATGGCATTTCTTGGATGCATCTTGTGTGTTTTAATTCTCGGTTGTGCATCTGTGTCTGTGTGTGTACTTTAAGGGATGAGTGGACAGATGCAATCCAGATGGTGGCAGATAAACTCCAAAGACAGGAAGAAGAGCGGATCCAGTGCAGTCCTACGTCCCAAATAGACAACATCGGAGAGGAGGAGATGGACATTTCCATCAGTCACCATAAACGCAAGGTACCACCACACCATCTGCTCACGCTCACTGACCTACATGTGCGTCAGGAGAAGATGATGGTGAAAGATTGTGATCAAAATCACCCTAAAGCAGCTGTACAAGACAAAAAGTAGTTTAGTTCATTAATATTTGGAAGCATGGTAGTCACAATATGGTTTACTGACAGTTCTCACAAATTCACTGTACTTCACTGTACTTGTATTTTGTCACATGACTCACATGTCCGTTATCTCTGCAGACAATGAATGACTTTGACTATTTGAAACTACTGGGAAAAGGCACTTTTGGCAAAGTCATTCTTGTGAGGGAGAAGGCAAGTGGAAAGTACTATGCAATGAAGATTTTGAAGAAAGAGGTCATTATAGCAAAGGTATGTTGTATTAGTTTGGTATTTGAATAACTAGAGATTAAAACACTTATAGTATATACTTAATATATGTTGAATACTACACCCCTCAGAAAGCATACAGATCTAAAAACAAATGGAATGATGACTGGTTAATCCTTTCATTGCTCAGAGCTCATGTCATGGAAAACCAAATTTCCCTTGACCAAAATTTTGATAGTATTAAGCTAAGTATATGCAAAATCACCATTTCTGTTGGGAGATGGAACTTTTGAAAATATTTTATTTATTTTTTTATGTTTTTGCATTTTTCCAGTGTTGTTTTTTAAAGGACCTTTTACATTTGACCTGAAATATATAGATTTCTCATAAATTTAAAGTTTTAGAGTCTCAATCTTAATGTGGATCCTTATTTTAGCCATGTCCCTGCATTTTAGAGAAGGGAGTGAGGATGTCCCTCATGGCCACATGGTGAGCAGTTAGATCACACTGTTTGGAAGTAAACGGGCCCCAAACATCTAAAAATGATTCTGGTACATTAAGAATTGTCACTACCAAAACTGAAACTGAAATTTTTCTGAAATTAAGTAAAATTTTTATGTTTTAATAAAAATATTATGATTTTATGTCTACAACTATTTGAAGCTTTGCTGCTTATATACTGGTCAGCGTTATAGAGTTCTGCTCAGAAGTAGCTAAAATTGTCAGTACCTAAACATTTGGAAAAGTTGTTATAATTGTTTTAGTAGTGATCAAATGGAATTAAGGGAATGGCATCGCTTAAGGCGAAAGGATTTTTCTCCAGTCTGAAATGTGTTTTTAACTCTAATCAGTGGAATGAGCCATATAGAATGATTTTCAAGGTTTTCTATCATGAAGCTTATACAGAAAGCATCATTAGAACAGCACACATAAAAAGAACCATTTTCTGAAAGGCAAAGACACATTGAAATAGTTCTACTAGTTGTTATAGTTCTGTATATAACCATTGCCTTTATTAGGTGTGCACCCTTTATAAAACCTTTAGGAATATAGCACTGCACTGAAATCATACAGAATGTATAGTTCATTAGTGAAATGTTAGGAGAGAAAATCAGGAGGTATGTCCTTTTCTTTGTTCTCCTGTAGGATGAAGTGGCTCACACACTCACTGAGAGCCGAGTGCTGAAAAACACTAGACACCCTTTCTTAACTGTGAGTGCACCTGCTCCCTAATGACTCTGCATACAGCACCCACACATACAGTAGTTGTTGGCAACTTAAAGCTTCACAATGCTCATCTAATATATAATTTTGTTCTCCCAAGAGCCTAATTATAATGCAGAGAATAAACTGTTATAAATTAGCAGCCCAAATGTAGCTGTACATCTGTTGAGAAGTCGCCAGCGAGAGGTAATTTCACTGACACTCCAGATGCTGTTGTGTGCCACATTTGATACACAGCAGGTTCAGAGAGAGAGAAAAAAAAAACACAAAACAATTTACCCAGCACAAGATGCTGCTACCTCTCCACCTTCACCTGATTTCAAAGTTAGCATCAAGGCCTGCAGTAAAGAGCAGAGCTTCTGCTTGAGTGTTTTCCCTTTTAATGTGCTCTTGGGAGAAGAATGTCACTTTTAGCATGCAGTTTGAAAAGATTCTTCTTTCTCATCATACGTTTCGATGTTTGCGTATGCAAAGACATATGCTAAGTTCTTGTGTGCTTTTTCTAATGGCGTGTCTCTGCCTGCTGTTTTAGTCTTTGAAGTACTCATTCCAAACAAAAGACCGCCTCTGCTTTGTGATGGAGTACGTCAACGGAGGAGAGGTATGTGCAGTTGTGGGTGCTCAGATCTCTGTAGAAAGTTGTGGTGGTTTGTGGTTCTTGTATGTTGATCAATGGTAAGTGACATTTGGAGTGGCTGAACTGTTCCAGTGAGCAGTGTTAGGTGTATTAACAGGGTGAGTGAAGTCAGAGAGGAGTTTAGATAGTGTTCTTGTGTCTTCTCTGTTCATATTTTGCTATTTATTCAAAAATGTTTTATCATTGATACAAAGCACACCCTAATTCATGCAGTAAGTAGCCAATAAAATGACAGCATTCAGCAGTTGGCGGCATTGCTGTGCTCATAGGAGTAGCTTTAGCTTGAGCAGTGAGTGCAACAATTGCAACAATAGGGAAGAATAAAATGTGAAATAGATCAAATGTCTTGAATGTGATACAGACTGCTGGTAGAATGATGGTGTAGTGTGATTGTTTTCTAGTATTATTATTTTATATTTTTACTGATATTATAGATATTGGTAGCAGTTTTTTGTTAGTTAACCACAAATCAAGAATTTTTTCAGGTTTTTCAACTGTTGCTCTCAACTTTATACAAACTCCTGCTGGATGTGTTTTGGTCATACAGATATGGCAAAGATGAAATTGATGACTAACAAAATTGGCTTAGCCAGAGACAACTTTGATGATTAAGGAGCATTGTGTGGTTCGGGTATTTAAAATTGTAATAATAATAATAATATGTAAATAAGTGGCAATCAGACATAAAAATTCATGAGCAGTGCACGTCTACTTAAAGTATAGAGTTATTTCTGTTGTTCTGCTGAGCTATTTAAGTATAATCATGTGCTGGGATTTATATTTAGATTTTTTATGCTATATTTCGATGTGAAAAAAGTGCAGTTCATTGTAAAATATCTGCTTTTCTACTTACAAGCACAAATGTGATTTTGATTGAAACATTAAACTCTGGACCTTTTCACTTGTTTCAGTCTTGAGCTATTGTTTTCTGTTACTTTGTGTGACCTCTGAACATCACCATGAACATTGTTTGTTATGATGACACTTGAAAATGTGACTTTTTTTTCTTCAAAAACCTGAAACTAATCTTTTACTGCTGGCGAAAGTTTGAGGTTCCTGACTTCATTGGCACAAGTCAGAGCACAGGGCGAGCATCTTCTGGGGCTCGGGTTTTGATAAATGAAATTCCACCATCAGCGGTGCTGTTTAATCAGGGAGGCGGCAATCTCGCTCTCATTCCCTCAGCTTGTAGTGTCACCTGCTCCCCCAGCCTGGTCCAGCCAGAGCTCCTCACCTCCACGCCACCAGCCCAGCGCAGTCTGTCCCCCTTTCAGCCTTGCCACATTCACAGCTGCCAGTGCGCTGATGAAGGCACACCTGTCCTCATCCACACCGCTCCATTCTACACCGCACCGCTCCGCTCCCTCTTTCCCCGACTGATCAGCGGGCCCGTTAGTGCTCCCCGGACAGCCATATTCAACCCCCTCCCACAGCAATTAAACAGCAAAGACTCCCAGCCAGGCTCCTGGGTAATTTGTAGAAGACGAGCTAGAGCAAAAAAGAGGGCCAAGTAGTTTGACAGAAACCCTTGACATCTGACTGGGGGAAGAGACAGGAGAGAGGGGAATACTCCCTAAAAAAAACTGAGGGAGATGATTGTGGGGGAAGGGGCGCTCCTGACACTTTGATGGGACGTTAGCCCGTGAGCGCGCTAGCGCTGCCTTTAACAAGATTGGTGTATTGATTAAAATGCTGATTTAACAGGCCGCGCCGGCCTCTCTCTGGAAAGCCGGGGATGATGCGCCAGCTGCTGTCTGGGTTCGTCGGGCGTCCTCCGAGGGCCCCGCCATCTATCATCTCAATATGGCGATGGGAGGCAGTTTGTGTTGTGTTAATTTCCTCCAATAAATCAGTAATTATTGCAATCCTGTCCCTGCTGTTTATCCTGCAGCTGTTTTTCCATTTGTCGAGAGAACGAGTGTTCTCGGAGGACCGCACACGCTTCTATGGTGCCGAGATCGTCTCCGCCCTCGACTACCTGCACTCCGCCAAGATAGTGTACCGGGATCTCAAGGTAAACAAAAAATAAATAAATAATGAAAGAGAGAAAGGGAAAAAAAGGAAAGAGGGAAGTAATCACATATTTTTGCAAAAGCCAGTTCCGGTTTCTGTGCACTGCTTTTATTTCAGCATGTGGCACGGGACATGGAAAATGTAATTAAAAGCTCTAGAGTTTGAAGCTTCTTTTTTGGGCAATATCAAACTCTGGCGGCTGTGGAAGATGACACAGTGTTTTGCTTGCAGCCTTGGACTGAGCTGGCGGTAGAGGCGCCAAGAAACTTGAAAAAAGACTTCGCCATTAAAATTGAAAGGTTGAATAGCTGGAAGTTCCTTTTTCTCTGCCATGGCATATGAAATGTAGATGGAGTAAATGGTTTATTCATACAGGCGTCAACATGTTCTCTAATCTGTCAGAACAAGCAGCGTTTCTGAGTTTAACAAAAGACTATCCCATACTGTTAGAAAGGCAATATGTACTCATTCTTTTTTCCCCTCCTCTCTGCTCAGTTGGAGAATCTCATGCTTGATAAGGATGGCCACATTAAAATCACAGACTTTGGGCTCTGTAAAGAAGGAATCACTGATGCTGCTACTATGAAGACCTTCTGTGGAACACCCGAGTACCTAGCGCCTGAGGTAATGAGATCATGGTCCTCCTCCACCTCACTGCCTTAGAAAGATACACCACACTCCACAGAATCAATAGTACTTTATACAATGATGTGATGGAATCAAGAATCCTTCTCTCATTCCTGCACTATGCTGTACTCAAAGTGCATGTGTGACGGTGTGAGGGTTGAAGGTTATGCCCTGTAGTGAAGTTTTCAGAGAATCATTGAATTATTCTATGTTTGTTATATTTATAAGTATATATTTGTTATATTATACAGCTATGACTGTGAGCTTTCTGTTTTTTTAAGCATCTGGGTGTTTTTGTGGAGTATCGATGTAGGGCATTTTGGAAATATTGATCTTTAAAGTATGTTATAGTCAGTGTGGTGCACCTACAGGTCCAGTGAATTATGGGTTAACACACCACAGTGCTATACACAATGAACTGGTGTAGGTTCTAGGGATGTGCTTTCTGACTAATTTGGATATTTGTGTATCCACAAGAGTTCATAAACAGATATATGGTTAACATTAGGAAGGGAAAAACAGGAAAATAATGACAAAGAGGCAAAAATCAGTAGCAGCAAGCAGAAGGATCCATTTAAAAACTCTTATATTACTCTAAAAAGCAGAGAGAAATCAGTAGTTTTCATGTTGGACGCCTCTGCAGATGTGGGCTAAAACTTCATCTAACTTGTTCAACACCTTGTGTTGATGCTGATGCTGATGAGAAGTCCTCATCAGCATCAGCATCAACACAAGGTATTTTCTCCTAGATGGAAGATGTGCCAACATGTTAGCATTTTAGAGAAATAACTTATATTTTCACTTATAGTATATTACCCACTGTGCTCCTGAGCAAGTCCAGAATGAATGGGCACCAATGGAGCTCTTTTGCAAATTCATTGTTTGCAAATGCCTAATCACTTTTCAAACAGAACACAGAACATTAAAAGCTGCAGTTTATAACTGCTTTTATGTTTTTAAGTGCTTTTGGACTTTCTTATAGTTATGTATAGTTATACTATTAGAAAGTTATAGGACCTGTAATGCCTCGTAAATTTATGACATCCGTGAGTGTGAGACGCTTTACTCAACCAACCAGTCTGCTTTTAGTTGAAGAAATGCTAGCGTCCTACAGTTCTAAACCTGTTACTGTTAAAGATACTGGTTGGTTTTCTTAGATTTTTAAAAAATTGAATACAGCTACCTTTTTCTAAAATTAAAGGAAGGTCCTGCACAAATGGTTAAAAATAAGTGAATTTTTTCGTATTCAGTCGTTATGCTCCATTCACCCTTATTCTTTGAGGAGTTAGTGTTTTACAGTCATGTTTCTGATATAATGGGAGAAATAGGAAATAGCCAGGCTCCCCTGAAACTGGTGTAACTTTACATACCTATCCTGATTTCACTTCTCAAAGCTCTCAGGGCAGAATTAGCACATTTTTAACACTAGGTACTTGCTGTTACCTATAACATACTGAGTTAACATAGCTACTTAGAACTAAGTAGTTGTTAGTGTAAATGAGTACAGTGTACCTTAACAGTTAAATCATTAAAATCAAGCTGATTTTAAATGATGTGCCTTAGCTAGCTACTTTGCATTAGTTGTCTTAAATTGAGTAGCACTGCAGGGGAGAACAGTGTGTTTTGTTCCACGCCAGAAAAGTGCTTCTGTACAGCTGAAAGTAAATGATGTTTCATAGTTTTGATCCCTGCTACTCATCTGTCTCTTTCAGCAACAGTCTCTGTAGCTCAGTGACAGCAGGAATCACATCCAGGGCTAATGGATTTGAATTTTCTATCTTATTGTAAGTGTTTTTGGTCCATTTTGAATTTCTTCTAAAGCCAAACATAGTGTGCGATTTTATAAATCCTGTCCCTTAGTGACAACTTTACACTGTGTTTAAATAGTTTTGCAAAGACTATTATGTATGAACAAAGAAAGCCTCCATTTTATATTCTCACACCCTATAAAACGCTCCGTCCGAATGACACGATACATGAAACGCAGCCTCTATAGACAGCTCTGTCTTCGGACAGTTAACAATAAACTGTGTCATTCACACATCTTACTCACCTGAATACTTTTTGTATGGCAAATTTCAACTTTATTGCCTCTGTTTAGCTGGTACATGCCCACACTTATTGGGGAAATGGTTTTGATTGTATTTGTGTGTTTTGAAAAATGTTTACTACCAGTCATTTGTTCATTAGTGCAGCAGTGTACACTAGGCTTACGTCACATGGTATCAGATTGGATGTTATTGGATGTTTGCATTTGTATGAATATGAGTAAATGAGCCCAGTATCGGGCCGATACCAGTATCAGTACTGATGTGTCACTAACACATACATATCTATACATATCTGTGCCTTTTGAGGTTCCACCCAGAGTTGTTAACTGACAGCTCTATTATGTATGATTCATCCAATAACATGACAAACAACATGACTCAAAGCTAAGGAGAGTAAGATCAGCACAGGATGTGTGATTAGACTCCACATCAGTTCTGGCCATGCTACATCTGCCTTCAGTCACATGCTTAACAATAGGGTGTTCTTGGCTATGCACTGACGTTCAGGCACTCATGTTTCCAGGTAGCACAGTGTAATATACGTATGGACTAATGGAGATACTAATATACATACTCACAAATACGTACAAAACCATTACATTATACAGTCCTGTTAAAACACAACAGTGCGGTTTTGTTGAATTGTATGTTTTCTTTGTCCTCATGTGCTGAAACAGAATAAGTACCTTAATAGTGATTTCAGTGTTCAAATACTCACACCTCAAATGGTTAACCGAGTACTCGAGTACTCATGCACATCCCTAGTCATACTTTTAACAAACCTGATTCATAACTGCCTTGCCTAAATCTGTAATTAACTGAATGATGTTGTGCTGACTGGTTGAACATTGATGACTAAGTTACCTGGTTCTTCACGATGGCATCCATATCACTCACAATGCTTGATTGAAGTGCCTAAATAAGGCGATGCTCAATAAATAATTACTGTTATGGCTGTTTGCTTTTATGATGGAGTGGGGAGGTGTGCAATTTGACAACAACGATGCCTCGTTTGCACAACAAATCGTCTCATGCCACGGCAATGCTGTGAGTCAGTGCGCGTACGCAGTCCAGGACTGTCCACTCACACCTAAGGAGCCTGCTCAAAACACAGACACATGGGTATACAGATAAAAACCATATCAAATACAACACAAAAGATTTTGCTTGGCTAGCTTGGCTAAAGACAAAAGTAAGACATATGGACTGTAGATGTACTATAAGGATCTGACAGTATTGTGCAGTCATTCCAAACTATGCAGAATGACATTTATGCTAGCTGAACTGCGATGAGGCATTCGATGAGGTGTTAGTGAAAAATTGTGGCTTAAAGATTGCACACACAATTTTTCTGTAAGTTTGCCTTTGAACTAATGAGAGAAGTGCGCAGTGCTCAGTTCAACGCCGCCCTCATGCTGCAGGGCGCCACAGTGAATCACACTGATCTGCTGCGTTTGTGCCGTGCTCCTGGAACAATACTTTGAACTCTCAGGTCCTTTTCCTCACCCAGCCATGCACAGGTTGCCCAGAATGCAGCGTCTAAATCCATATTTATGGAGTGGAGAGGGAAAATGAGCAGGGGGTGGCAGTGGGAGAGGAAGGTGGAGGTGGAGGGGGAAAGGGGGGACATATATACTCGAAAAAGTACAGAAGACAATTTGGCGCGGCATTTTGTTTTGCTCAGCCTGGCCGCTGTGCCAGGAGATGATTTGAGTGTTGGTTATTTTTCACAAGAGTATGTGATTGCACAAAAAAGTAGACGCTAAACAGAGGCAGATGGTGGCAGATGGGGGAGGTTGGAAGAAGGTGGCTGGGAAACCTGGAAATCTATACTGCCGTACTGGTGTAAAAATAACAGAGCACAGCCTGAGCCAGCGAGCCAAGTTCCAGAGATGCAAAGTAGAGGGGGATTAAAGAGAGAGGGAGAGAAAGAGAGAGTGGAAGATGAGTAGAAGAGGATTTATTTTTTTTCTTTTAGGGTTACAAAAGTGAAAATGGAGTAGTTTTACTAACTAAAACATTTTGGCCTCCACTGAATCTTTTCAAATGTGTGAAAGAGGGTAAAACAGTCACATTAGCTTTATGCTTTATTGTGCTTTATTAACATAACAGTTCTTTATTTTCTGAAGATTTTCCAACTGCCTTTGAGCTGTATCCTGCATGTTAATTATTTCTATTTTCTATACATATTTCTATATCAAAAATATGCTCATACCATCATTTGAGATTAAAGCAAATAGTTTTCTACAGCAAAATTTAGATTTGCAGCACACAACATCAATCCTGACTTAAATATTGAGCCTTGTGTGTATATACACAAAAAAACCTTCTGACCATTCATGTGAACATTTCTGACTTCTCAAAAAAAAAGCAATAAAATGTGTCCCAGGCAATATGGCATTTGTGTTAAATTACAAATATACTTTTCTAAGTGGGTTTAGTCAGTACATCTAAAACACTCAACAACTGTGTCATTAAAAATGCAAATTTCATCAACAACCTCAAGGACAACCAGCATAAGTGCAAAGTAAAAAGTAGCTGTTTAGATTTCAGCTCATATACCATGCTTTTTTTATTATTATTTTTTTAATTTTTTGTGTCACACCGTGATATCAGTGTCTTATCAGTATAGGCAGATGTTTGCATAAAAAATATCAGCATCAGACAGATGATTAGACTCCAATTTTTCAAAACTGATATTTGATATTGTAATTATTGTATTGTGACACTGGGTTACTAAGCCAAAGTATCTTCATTTTCATTTTACTGTATGTGTAACCCTACAGAATAAATACATCTCTTATATGCTAATTCAGTAGATTTAGTTTTATTTCTACATTTTATAAATGTTTGTGGCAGCATCGGTAGAAATGTATATGAAAAATTGAATATTTTCATTGGAGCACAGTTCTCATATCAGTTCATCCCTTTTCGTTTTTATTTTTCCTCGTTCCTTTTTTAAAGTTCACTGATGCATTGTTGTTTTGCTGGTGCTGGATTGTTCAGAACCCATAGAAAAATCTTGTGATATACATTTAAGTAATGAAAAAAATAAAAAGTTTCATGATGCTATTTTTTCCCATATCCCCCATTCTTAATAGCCAAACACTGAATAGGCGTTTTCTGTTTGTATACAGGTTGTAGTGTAGTGGTGTTGCGTACACTCTTACATGGTGTGTGTACGTGCGTGTGTACATGTGTACGTGTGTGTGCGCATGAGTGAGATCGTTGGCCGGCCAAGATGGGATAAGCTGATGGAGGCTGTGTGTTCCACTGCCCTGCTGGGGAGCTGTGCTGGTGGAGCCGCAGGCTCTCTGTCCGCTCCCTCTGCAGCCGGCCTTGCCAAGGGCCCGGTCCTGGGCACAGCAGCCGTGCCACATGGCCGTCCGAGCGGGGGCCTATTCCACCTCCTCCCCGCCTGCGGCTCTGGAACAGGGGGGACCCCAACTGGCTCTGTGTGTATTAATCGCATCCCTGCCTGCAGCCGAGCTGCTCACACACTCTCTCAGGACAAACAGCCCTGTCCCTCCTTACACACACGCGCAACATACACACAACAGTGTTAGGGTTACTTTAGAATGTATTGTGGTAGAGACAACTGATTACCTGTTCAATTGTAATCTGTAACCAAATCCAAAGGATTACTATAGTAAAGTAATGTAACCTGAATACTTTCTGTTGCGTTTGGATTACTTGTCTTTTTAAAGTTATATAGTTAAATGAGGACAAGAGAAAAATAATTGTAACAAGACTGTTGTGTTGACTTTAACTCAACACAAGGTAAACAGGACATCTGCTGTGTTTTATGAAGCTAAATTATATATTACAGGTGACTTCTTTTCTCTGCTTTATACCAAAGTCAAAAGGTCAGTCTTCTTTTGAGACCCCTCATCAACAGTAAATATAGAGTCCATTCTGAAAAATCTGTCCTTCATTTGTGTTTTATCTGCTAAAATGCCTGTTTTGTCTCAGAATGCTTCATATTCTTGCATTGTGCTTAGACTTTGCCTCGTTGTTTGAAATGCAGTTTCTTTATTGTGGCTTATCAGCTCTCAGCAGTTTTACCAGCCCACACAAGTCACAATGCCCTACAAGTTTAAAATGGCATTCATTTCATGCAAAACTAAGTGGGTGCTGATTGTTTTACTTTTAAATAATGATAAAATGGGAAATTCATCATTATTTGTAACTAAAAGCTTGTTTTTGAAAATGAACTTTACCAATGGTGAGACTTTTACTTTTATCCTCCTGTTCCTCTTTTATTCTTCTTAATTAGCAGTCAGGCATTGTGTACAACTAGGGTAGATGTATTGATTTATAAATCTTTGAGAAAACGCTGCAGATCTTAGTTCTGCCATTAAAAATAAAATGCTTCTTCAAATTTCTGTAGATTGGCCAAATAAGACGGTGAACTGCTTCTTGTGAGGGTGATTGTTCTTCTTGAGATTTCTCTGATAGTGGCCACTCCAGCCCCTTCCCAAAATGAAAAACGACATGACTTATGAGACATTCCAAACCACAAATTTGAACAAAATATGTTTGAATGTAATCCTGTAATCACCTTATATTTATAATGTGCTCGTAATCTGATTACTGTCTTTAGTAACTGTAACAGAATAGATACCTTTTTTGTATCCTGATTACGTAACGCTATACATATGTTATATGTATTCTGTTTCTGCCCAACCCCAGCATAGATAAAACACATGTTTATATTTATACACTTAGCAAACACTCTTACCACAAATGATTTACAACTCTAAGCAAATATGCATTTGGGTGTCTTGCCCAAGGACTCCTATTGATATAGCAGTAACTTTCCTGCAGAAACTAACCTACAGTCTTAGGTATCTTACAGGTACTTAGGTTACTCAAAAAAAGTAATCACAAATGACTTATTACTTCTCTCAAACTGTAATGGGACTACTTTGCTCATTACTTTGTAGAAAAGGTAATCTTTTTAGAGACGTCTACAGGAAAATTCAGTATTAAACCATTTTAAAAGCCCATCATTATCCCTGACTTTCCCGTAGCACACAAATGCAAATTACATACTACATACATACATACTAAATTACATCACTGTAACGCATAACCTTATACCACGTTACGCCCAGCCCGCCACCGTCAACTATGCATGCGTCACTGTTGTTAATCGAACTGACTTGCCTGACCTCCCCTCTTTCACAGTCCAATGTGCTACTGAAGCGCAAGCAAGAAGAATTTGGATTTAGCAACGGCACATATGCTCACACACACAAAACCACGTGTAGGACCTGTATCCCTGTACAGAGTGTCTGTTCAGTGTTTGGCAAGAAAGTCATCTATGAGTCTGAAATGTTCATAGCTGCAGATGATACATCTAGCTGTGTGTGAGACTTTGAATAATGCTGTGAGGGCAGTGTGAACAGTCCACCTGCTCTCTGCAGCCTCTGCTTCACTCTGTGATCTGATTTGTAAGGGCTGGTTTCAGCTACAGCTGCTTCTAAAGGCTAATAATGGGAATTTTACTGTACAATCAGCTCTTTATCTTATATAATGCATTTAATGTTTTGTAACATGCACATTGATCAGCTTTTTGTCTGGAGCTTTCATGTGTTACTGAACTGGGTGGGTCTGATTGGGCAATATATTGTGAGCAGTTATTTGCAATGAAATAATGTCATTAATGACACAATCTGTTTTCCAGAATGCAGAAACTTAGTTTTATATACACACATTTTATTTATTTACCCCCCCCCCTCTTTCTTTAATAAAAAAACAACAATTTGGCTAGATTTACATCTGTATAGGTCTCTCCTACAAAAATACTACTTAGTATTTTTACTGAGAATATTGTAAAGATATGAACTGAATATTTCGACATTCTACAGTTTGTGGCGAAACTAAAGAACTGAAGAAATGTCAGTTTTGATGAAGTTTTGTGCATAATTACTGTTGGAGTATTGAGCTGTGTTTTTGTCAGATGTTGCCCAGAAGGCTGTGGCTCCACATTTGCCTGCCAGAGCACACGAACACGTCCTGCTCCCCTAATCAGCCTGCCAGAGACGGAGGCCGATGTTGACTTGCATAGGTCTACCTGCTCTTAAAGATCAGAGAAGAGACATCATTATCACTCGACTCGCAGCATATGCTTAACTGGCTCACGGCCAGCCAGTCTTGTCATTAGTCAGACATATTAATCACGAAGCTCCCTCTGAAGAGCAGCCTCTCTGTCCTATGCCTGCCTCTGCCACCCGAACCCAACTGGGGGGGAGGGGGTGCATAAAGTGCTTCCTGAGCACAGCTTTGATCCAGTGGTGTGGAGTTTTGGGCTATTGCAGTAAGGCTTCAGGTAGCCAGAGTGTTTGGACAGAGTGACCGTTGACCCGAGCCGCTCCCACAGTCGATAATTCAGCTGCTTTTATCAGTGAGCGATTTTGGGCTCATTCAGAGTTAAGCATGGCTCTGTGAAGTGCTGCCACCCATACCTACAGCTTTCTGCCACTGTCCAGTCATTAACAATAATCACTCAGCTCTGCATGTGGTGGATCAGATTTGCTCTAATAACCAAATGATGGGCCTTGTCAGAATACAGGTTTTCAGTGTGATGTGTAATGTGGAGAGGCAGTTTTTTCGACTGTCTGCATCTTACTCTGAGACATTTGTCCCACAGTCTGTGAAAATGTAGCCTTGTGGCTAATGCATAGTGTTTGTGCATTTTTATACTTTGCATCCTCTTAAAGGATTGGTTTGGCAAAATGTCCACAATTTCCCACTTACCCCAGATGTAGGCAATCAGCCAAGACATGTTTGATGTCCAGATTTTGCTTTTTTTTTTTTTTGTCACTGGAGTTACAAGGCTAATGTTGGTAACAAACACAAGAAATCGATAGTCCCCCAATTTTTTTCTGTAAATATGTCCCCAAAACCTTTATCAAAATACATCCATGTCTTCATTAAGGTCTTGCAGATTCATGGATGTGTTGTAAGACACACTATGACTTTAAGATTAAGTGACCCCCCCCATCCATGAAGTGAAACATCACACACACGCTAGTGAGCGCACACACTAGGGGCAGTGAGCACACTTGGCCAGAACGGTGAGCAGCCCAATCTGCAGCGCCCAGGGAGCAGTTGGGGGTGGGGTGGCTTGCTCAAGGACACCTCAGTCATGTAGTCAGCACTGGGGATCGAACCAGCGACCTTTCGGTCACAGGGCCGGTTCCCTAACCTCCAGTCCATGACTGCCCCTAAAGGGTGAAGACTTACTATGAACTATAAAATGTACAAAACATGACTGTGCGGCTGAACACTATGGCCAGGTATTTTAGACAGCAGTGTTATGCCGAATTCAGCCTCCCTCGCAGAATCTGAATCCCTCTTGTGTGCACCCATCATGCGGACACTTGGATGCTATATTACATTAGAGATTCCTGTTGTTTCTGTTTTTAAATGTATGTCTTCAGTACAAAAAATCAAGATGAAACAGTTTATAAAAGTCTATAAAAAGAAACAACAGTAATGAACATAACCTATGTTTACATCATGCATGCAATAGGGAGGCAGACTTTGACACAGTACCCATATTGTCTAAAATTGCTGCCCACAGTGCCCAGTTACACGGTGAAGTTTTGTTCATGTTTGTACATAGTGCATCATATTGTGCCCTAAACTATATCGACAAGACCCGGATGTGGTTTGGGAGAATTTGGGAGACTGTTGACTTCTAGTGTTTGTTAGTTACAACAGTCTTGTAGCTCCAGTTCTAAACTGAAGTGGAAAACTGTGTTGGATTCCAAGCCATTCCTTTAATCAGAAACACCTCACCTGCACTTCCTCACTGGCCACAATATCAGCTACACCCAACTTGCAGGCCCATAATGTAAATGGACTGTAGCTCTGTAGATCTATTGTCATTTTTCAGCTACCATATACTCCGTCAGTCAGTTTCTGACCACAGAACTGCTGTTGACCAGATAGTTCTGGGTCACAATGACACTGACATGGTAGTGGCATGGTAGTGTGTGTGGTGCTGGTACGAGTGTATCAGATACAGTGGTGTTGCTGGAGTTTTTGCATGTCAGTGTCACTGCTGTGTTGATAATAAATCACCATCCAAAAATGACTTTGTGGTCCAAAACTGACCATTGATAAAATGCTGGAGGATGACGACCACAAACTGCACACCCTCAGATGGGCTACAGTAGAAAGGTAGGAGAGAAATAAAGCAAAGTTAGAAGAAAAGTTCAGTGGAAGGAACAGACTGAAAATGTGTAACGTAACAGAATGCTACAGTATCTTGCTTATGTGACTGAACATTGTGTGTGTGTGTGTGTGTGTTTGTCTCATCAGGTGCTGGAAGATAACGATTATGGCCGTGCAGTAGACTGGTGGGGTCTGGGAGTGGTGATGTATGAGATGATGTGTGGCAGGTTGCCCTTCTACAATCAGGATCATGAGAAGCTGTTTGAGCTGATCCTCATGGAAGACATCAAGTTCCCCAGAACGCTCTCAGCTGATGCAAAGTCTCTACTGTCAGGACTGCTTATCAAAGACCCCAACAAGAGGTACAAACTCAAAAATCTGCTCCACCCACCTGCATTCAATCTCATGTATCCTCTTTTACACTGTAACATGAATGTGAACTGAACATGTATGCAGTGATGAGGAACCAATTACTGTGCTATGGAATCTCTGTGGAAAGCTAAACTTGACGGCAACATATTTTTAAGTCACAATAATTTGATTTGACACTGTAAGCCAACATGAAAAGATTTACTCTGCATTCCAAACCCTCCCTACAGGCTCAGATGTCTGTCTGTTATATATTCTGTACGTTTTACAGTACTGTGCAAAAGTCAGAGACCACTCTTTATGTATTTCCACTGAAAGCAGCTTTTATTTTCAAAGGTTTTATTTTCAAGAGACATTTCAGAGGGAGATATACGATATTCCACTTACCTATGAAAAGAGAAATTCAAAGGAAGATACGTTTCATAGAAAATAAAATAACCATACACCATAAAAGATAAAGAAACCATGGAACTCCTAACAATCGTGCAAGACATAGTGGACTTATGAATGCTATGGGTCTGAAGGATGTGTAAATGTCAAGAAAGCTTTATTGAAAAAATTGACAAAAAAGAAGAAATTTTACACAAAAAGCTGCTGGTGCTCTCAGAACAATGGACCGTCCACCCCAGACTCCAGACCTCAGCATCAATGAATGTGTTTGGGATGACTTGGATTGTGAAAAGCAGAAAATGTAACCAACTTCTAAGACTTTGGAGCTGTGGAAAAATATCCTTAAAGATTTCCTTGAAAAACTGAAAACAAGTCTTCCTAAAAGAATGGAAGCTGTAATAAAGGCAAAGTGTAGACACAGTAAATCTCTGACTTTTGCATATTACTGTACATTTAAAATAAATGCTGTTATTTCTAAATATATTCTTTTTCTTTGAAAAAGCCAGCAGACATCCTTTTTTAAGTCTGTTTTTTATCTCTTCTTTTGTGATAGACTTGGCGGAGGTCCAGATGATGCTAAAGAAATAATGCGACACAGTTTCTTTGTTGCGATCGACTGGCAAGACCTTTATGATAAAAAGGTAAAGTCAACTGAGGTTTTGAAGATAACTTCACTGTTGTAAATAAACCTTGTGTCTCCAAAATGGTAATTTTACAAGAGAAGGAAAAAGCTTTAATGCATGATACTACAGTAGTTTTTTTTTCTTTTTTCTTTTTACCCACAATGTAAAGACAACTGCATTTTCTGATGGTGTAAAGTAGAGATGAAGTTTTGATGTAACTGCAAGTAATATGATTCTGTCCATCACTCTCTTTCAAAGTTACTTCACAGTGTTAAAGTTGAGAGTTTTTATGTTCCGTTAGTCATCCTTACACTTTCATTATTTTTCCTACACAGCACTTTTATTTATCTGAATTAATGGTGCTTTGTTAGGCACACTGGATCTGTATTCACCCCTTATTCAACCCCCCACCCCCAAAAAGCCCAAAAAAAGCCCAAAAAACATATCATCCCTCAAAGGCACAAAGAACACAATGACTGGCAGAGCAGGTGCTCTGTAAAACTCAAAGGTGTAAGATTGAGCCCTCCAGCTTGCCATACTGCACGCAGTGTTACAACTGCACAAAACAGGTGTTCTCTGTTTTTCATCGCTCTCCTGTTCTCGCACTTCCTTCCTCAGCTGATACCTCCCTTCAAGCCTCAGGTGTCGTCAGAGACGGATACCAGATATTTTGACGAGGAATTCACGGCACAGACGATTACAATAACTCCCCCTGAAAAATGTGAGTGTGCCATTGACATTGTTATCCTCTCACACAAACAAGCTCACCCTCCATTCTCTCCCCCTTCATTGACACATGCAGGCCACCAGGACAGAAGTTCTACTTAGACTTGGAAACAAGTTGATGCGGCTGTTTTGGTGCTAGAAGATTAATGTGGGTGTTATTTTCTCACATGCTTACAGCTTTATGGCCATGTGATGGTATGTGGGTGGTGCTGTAGTCCTGCAGTCACATTCTACACCCACATGTTGCAACATCACTGATCATATAGGCTACAATTTTCATTAAAATTGAAAAAAAAAATTGTTACTTACTTAAATGAGATTTCATTCACAGCCCAGTTTGATTAAATTCTCTGCAAAGAAGACTTTAATTACTTGTTGTCTACAACATATTACTTGAGAAAAATTATAATCACTTACAGTTATGTTGCTGCCACATTTATTAGTACTTAATTCTGTATGATGAGAAATGTCATATTTTCATCCAAAGCTGCTAAACCTCTCATAAATCTGATTATGGAATGCAAGGCATTTGGCTGTATGCTGTGTCTGTTTCATGAACACCTTGTTGAAGATGTCATCCAGCGGTCTCTCTCTCTCTCTCTCTCTCTCTCTCTCTCTCTCTCTCCTGTACAGTTGATGAAGATGGAATGGACTGTATGGATAACGAGCGACGGCCGCACTTCCCTCAGTTTTCTTACTCGGCCAGCGGGAGAGAGTGAAGCCCCCCCACCCCCCACAGCCAGCACTGCCTCATCCTCATCACGCTTTACCACTGGAACGGACTACTACTACGTCTTCTGCTTCTACCCAGTCAGACTTAGCCTAAACAAAGCTCCCCTCCTTCATGGGGACTCCTTCATCGCTCTCTAGCCAGGCCGAGGAAACCAGGGACATGGTTGAGTTTTAGGGTAATGGGAATTTTTTTGCACGTCAGACTGGCTCGAGGTCTGGCCCGCTTAAACAATGTCCCGGGCAGCTTCAGCCTCTTGGGCTGGCTGCCGGGGAGGAAGAACTGTGCGGTTTGTTTACTTTTTTGTTTTCTTTTGTGTGTGCTTGTTTTGTTTTTTGTTTATTTAGATGTTTAAATGCCTCCTTCAGTGGGAGCAAAAAGCACTGAATATGCGTTACACCTTTCCATTTCAGCATTTCAGTTAAGAGAACAAGCGTGGCTTGAGATTCACATGAGTGTTAGTATTTTACTGGCTGCATTGAATTTGCTTCTGATATTAAGTACAACAGAATGTCCCTGCTCTGCTGTTGTGTCAAGTCTAAAACTGCCATGAACGGTACTCTCAGGCTACACAGGTCACGTCTGTGCTCAACTCAGTAAACAGGATTAGCTTTATTCCAGCTCCTCGCTCAACCAGGGAAGGCCATTAATGCCACCCACTGCAGCTCTCTCTGTTTCTCTGTCTGAATTTCTCTGTTTCTTTAGGTCTCTCGCTCCTCTCTCTCTCTTTTTCTCGCTCAGACACTTTGGCACAGTTCAGGATCTGTGGTAACATTTCACTGTGGCATTGGTGGGGCATTCTTCACGTTCTTAGCTGAAATAATCCTGTGAATCTGAGCCATGCAGCATCACCTCTTGATAGGTTTAGGGGATGCGTTCTGCTTTAGGTACGCTTACATATCGCGGTTGTCGGAAGAAAACCTCATATCTCCAAAATGGCAACTTTACAGAAGGAAAAAACCTACTTTACTTTTAATGTAAGTCAATGGAACCAGATTTTTTTTTCCTTTTAGGTCATTTATTTTAGTCCATTCATCATGAAATTTACACACAGTGTAAAAGACAACCGGCATTTTCAGATTGTCACAAACTGAAAAACGTCAAAAATGGAGATACAAGGTTTTCTTACAACAGCAGCGATATTCCGAATAGAGAAGCCTTGAGTTGAAACAGTCTGATCAGTGATATATATGACCATCACTTTCTTCCATTTGCTTACATATGGAATGCTTCCTATTCCACTGGTCATTCCCTTAGATGGATCTTCTGTCATTCCACTTGGTTAAATTATAGTGATTACTGTCGATAAATCTGGGGAGGTTTGACAGTGTTGCTTAACAGTGACACTGGGCACTTGGTCAAGCTACCCTTGCTCCACAATTCGCAGTTAACTACTAAGAGCACTCCGGCAATCAGTAATAACAGAGAAACATACATTCATGACTTCAGTGCACTGAAGCATTTTCTTCTATGTAGTCAATAATGCTACCACTGTGGCTCAGTAAAGCCAGCATTAGCTGATGGAGCGCTGATGCCCCGTTATGTTGTTTGACAGTAGGAAATATGCTTAAATAAATGTCTTCTATTTATTTTTTTCTGTTCTTTGTTTGTCCTTGTTGTAAAGAGTGTTGTCAAGAGGTTCCTTATTGGACAAAAATGCACCTACACATGGCTTAAGAATGTAAATTGGGCCTTTTGCTTTATTTTGTTTTCTTTTTTGATGAGGTTTTTGTGTCTTTTTTAAATGGGGGGAAACAGTTTGTGAGGGTCCTATTCACACCATTGTAGCATTGCTTCTGCTTCTTTTCTCCATCGTCCCTTTCTGCATAGCGAGCTGTTCTGACATATAAAGGGCTGCACAACCTGGTCCTCTCGGCAGCAGACACAAAGCCACTGCTATGCTCTGGCAGTGGGGAAAGTGTGGCTTTCACTAGCGTATGTAAATACAAGAGCATGGCGCTCAGCAGCTCTGTCTAGTGAGACTTAACAATGTGTTTTCTTCTGGCAATTTCCCACGGCTGGCCAAGGCACTGCTCATTCTGGCCTTTTCCATTGCTTTCTCTAATGGGCAGTTCACTTAAAGCGAGCTGGACAGTATTATGTAAGGTGAAGAGTTGGATTTGGAGTCTTGTTAGAATGTGTTCCATTTGTTTTAGTGACCATGATAAAAGCCTACGCTTTTATGCTTGTTTTGGTGTGTTTAGTCTCGTAGTAGCTGATTTCCTTTTCAGATTTCTTTAGATTTCATGTGGTCCAGTCTAGTCATTGAGGTTGGATCATTCATCCAATCAGAGGCAGATCAGTGAACAGCGAGTGCACTGGTAGAAAATGCCCCCATTAAATGTTTATTTGAATATTGAGCAGTTATGGTACGTACATCTACTGGTTTGGACCTGACTGTGAAGACACTCAGATGATGCTTGATTTATAAATAAATGGGCCAGAGATCACAAAGAGAAGAGTGTTGTTGTGCTTATGTTAGAGTTACTTAATGTCAGTACAGGGTTCCACAGTGAAGGTCAGATGTTTACCATGTCTGAAGTGTTCTGTGTCTGAATCCTCTGAATGTGGTATGTTACTTCAAGCCTAAAGCAATACTCCAGTGCTTTTCCACCTTCAGTCTCTATCTGCTGTTAGGATTTTCAAAGCAGATTGAGGGAAAGTCAAATAGCTGATGTATGTTCCAACTTCATGGCCTGTCCACTGAAGCCAGACACTGTCTTTGGTTTATTCTTAATTTAAATTATTTAAACATAAAAAACAAACAATGAAACATCCTGGCTATGCCTCAAACTATTAGCAGTCTTTTGGCTCCTTCATGACGCATCTGGCGCATACAGTACTATGCAAAAGACCACTCTTCAAATATTTCATTTCCA
The DNA here is from genome assembly GCF_015220715.1 of Pygocentrus nattereri. Taxonomy (NCBI): domain Eukaryota; kingdom Metazoa; phylum Chordata; class Actinopteri; order Characiformes; family Serrasalmidae; genus Pygocentrus; species Pygocentrus nattereri. The sequence goes on along the minus strand of NC_051215.1, from coordinate 31,302,860 downwards.
GTCAAAATGGTCATTAACTACGTTGTTCATTTTTCAGGGTTAGGGGACAAAACCAAAACAGAAAACCTGTACTTAAGAGAACAGCTTAACAACTAAATAAGAGTTTTCAGTATCTGTTGTTTCCACTCGGTCTTTCTTAGAGCTTCCATTCTTTTCAAGAGAAAGAAATCTGCAGGGATATTTTTCCACACCTCTAAAGTTCAGTCTTAGAAGTTGGTTGAATTTTCTGCTCCTCATGATCCAAATAATCCCAAACACATTCACATGATGATGTGTTCTGGACTCTGGGTGGACATGTCATTGTTGTTCTAAGAACACCAGCAGCTTCTGTGTTTGCTTGGCAAACTGCTCTTTTTTGTCTTTGTTTTTCTTTTCTCAGTAACGGCTTCCTGAAAGCTACACATCCTTTCAGACTCACAGTGCTGTTGTCTTGATGGACAGGGACGTGTGGATCTTGATTTTCTCCTCTATCTCAGAAGAGACAAAGCTGAAAGATGAAAGCTTTAAGTATTCTTAATTTGATGGGGACAGTTTTGGTGGTCCACCAGTTCTTATATGACTGTTAGGAGTCCCATTTTCTGTGACTTTTAATCATTTTATAAACTTCAGTTTATAAAAAAACTTTTTTTCACTTATTTTTCTGTGACTTTTCCAAGTGGAGTATATCTTATTTTCTCAGAAATATCTCCTAAAAACAAATGCCTTGATGGCTGTTTTCACTGTAAATTGAATAAACAAAGAGTGGTCTCTGACTTTGAGTTGTACTGTAATTTCAATACAGCCTGTTCTGTAAAAGAGCAGAAACATTTTGGTCAGTGGTTGTTCTGTATCCATGGTAATCGAGTCTATGCTACTGTTGTGGCAAATAGAAAATACATTAAAGAACACTGGAGTATTCCTTTAGTGGTATCGGGCAATAAAACCTACCCCTTTTTAACTCCAGAGATGGCTGTTGTGGCTCCAGCTTATGGTAGTCATGCTGGTTTCCAAAGACTGAGTCTGTATGTAGTAGATCTCATAGTGAAGTCTGAGATGTCAGTTGAGTTTATATAGGGAGGATGTCAGTGTATGTAGTTGTTAAGTTTAAACTGGGCTTGGTTTAGCTCCCCCAGTTTGAATGAAGAGCAGTATTGTTTGACGTCCCATATAAAAATGCAATATATTGGAAAGTGTGACAAAATATTGCGATATATTCAGTTTTCCTGTGGGATCACAGGAGATGTTGTGGGTTTCTGTGGGGGAATGAGTGGATGCTCTGTCAGAGTCGTGTGGTATAATGATGTGAATGGTGTTGATGGTGTTGTGTTTATGTGGAGAGGAAGAGTAAGTCGGTATGTTCTGAACATGGTAGTTTCTCTGTATTATAGTGTAGCAGATGTGGATGCAGGGTGTACTGTATGTATGGGGATTCTAGCAGCAGGACTGTTATAGCTGAATGATGAATGGTAAAGAGATGTGTTTAGAAAAGGTGTTGCTTTCATGGTTCGAGAAAGAATGTCGCATAAGAGAGAATGCTTGAATTTGAGTCGAAGCAAAAAATGTACAGCACTGACTGTGAACGGAAGAGACGCCCAGCTCACTGTTTTCTGTGACGTTAAACTCATGCTGATAAGGAGCTGATAAAACTGTGGTACTGCAGGCACAAAGCTTCTGTCTTCCAACTCATTTCTGCTTTCTGTAGATTGAACTTTTATTTCTTTTGAAAAAAAAAAAATCATTAAACTCTCAGCTGTGGCGTGAATGACGAAGATCCATACTGTTGTTTAAAATGCTTACTCTTTATTTGAATGATTATGTCAAGGTGTTATTTTATCCTGTCAGCTATGTTTTGTTCAAATTCAAACATGTCAAACATGATGATTTTAAAGGGCCCATATTATGGAAAACCAAATTTCCATTACTTCTCTGAACTAGGTATTAATATCTACACATTGTCAACGTTGTAACAGTTTCTACAGTCCATATATGGAAACTAAGCTAAGCAAATACCAGCTTATTGTAATATATCCACCCATACAGCCAACAACACTTTGGCCCCGCCCCGTCATATTGAAGTTCTAGGGAGTGTTCTAGGGAGTGCTTTTTGAAAGTGGCTCAGCACAGGGCAGCCAATCAGAACAGAGCTCATTTACATATATCAGTTAAAAGCACAGTAACAAAAACAGGAAAATTATGGGGGGAAAAATTACTGGTACATAACATCACACAAATATTGTAAGTGGACCACAAGGGAAAATAAAATGGTAAAAAAGTAAACAATATGGGCCCTTTAAGTTTTTTTTTTTTTTTTTTTGGGGGGGGGGGGGGGGGGGGGGGATAAATCTGCCTATTTTCCACTGTTTATTTGGATCACTTGTGCTCTACCTGACTTTATGATGCATTGCCTCATTGGGATTGACTCCTACTGTGACACTGTTCCTTCATAAGAATATGCACATGTGGAGTCTGATGATTCAGACTCCTCCTGAAAGAAAAGAGAAGCAGAGACAGGAGTGACGCTATGTGTCGGTACCTTGCATGTGAAGGACATACCTGATAATACAGTACACTCTTATTTAAACAGAGAAAGGACCTTTTGCCACTGAGGGCCAAAAAAAAAAATCATACACACTTTTTTAAAATTCCATAGTCGCAAAACTTTGAAATATGTATAGCTGCACTTTCATGCCCATTGCCCTTTTTCTATAGTTCAGATATGAAATGAGGTCCCTGCTTTAAAAAGAAGGAAAAAAAAGTACTTGAAAGCACACATTCCCTGCCCACGCTGTTTCTTTTTGTAATAATGTAATTTTGCTTTGTAAAGTGTAATGGTGTGAATGTGGTGAGACGCTGCCAGGAGACACAAAAAAAAACCAAACAAACAAAAAAAAAAGGGTTCGCTTCGGTGACATTCAGACAGGCCGACTTTTCCCCTCCCTCCTTCTGAGCGCTTTCTACAGCTTTCTGAGAAAAGTTGGACTGGACCAATGACACCACCTCAACAGTTACTGTCAAAAACATACTCAACTCGCTGAATAAAGCAAACTAAAGAAGCCGTGCTCAAACATGGAAACCCAGTGTAAAGATTACAGTGCAAGCTCTGAATCTTGCGCCTCTGGCCTCAAACAGAAGGTTCAAGTGGGCTCCTCCATCTCTGTGGGTGATGGAGGAATGAACAAATGCGAGGGAGAAACTTCCCCACACAGACACCTGGCAGACACCAGGCCATCTGAGCAAATGGGTTCCATTCTTACTTACTGCAGGGTCTATAACAAATATTTTACACCTCAACGTACTCTTTGCTGCTACTGTTTGTACTGTCTACAACAGACTTTCTCCTGGTAGTGTATTATGAACAAGCATGAACTGTAAAGTATTTATTTAAAAACAAAACCGACAAAACCTGAAAAAAAAAATAGAATCAATAACTTGTAATTAATTTTACGTCCATGTAGCTTTAGAGTTTGTGACACTTCTTGACCTTGCTAGCTCTGTCATTCGATCCATGTTAAGATCTAGTCACGTGGTTAAGAATTTTATGCAGAAGGGACTTGACCCCAAAAAAGCAAAACAAAGGACTGTATTACCGGTTGTCATATTTAATGACTAAAAGAGAACGTTTATTTCCTTGAATCTGTGGCTCACAGGGATGTGAGAATGCTGATTTGCGAGAACTTGTTTTTGTACACTGAACATCCTTAGTATTTTTACATGTAAATGTATATGATAGGGATGCACATTATTTTCCTTCTTACAGACTGCTTAAATAAAGCACTACGTCAATCTGCCTTCTGGGTGGTTCTGTTTTGTTCTGATTCAGTTTGATTTAAATACCACTGTCATTCTGTTGTACTGCTACAGTCAAGGTACAGGTAGACTGTGTATATAAGAAGAATATATAAATCATTTATTGACAACTAGAAAACAGTACGAATGTTTACAAACCATAAAAATACAAAGCCTACTAAATTAAGTATAAAAATCAGCACCATCAAAATGATCAGACCACAAGTCAATCTGCTGCAGTAAGAAACAGTTCATGGTGCTCATGGAAGTAATTTACCGAATCCTTGTGCAGCATCCAGGGAGTGCAGAAGGTGTGATGAACGTGTGCGTTTGTGTCGGTGACGAGGAGCCAGTATTGCTGCTGTGCGCCCAGCATGAATGGTGATGTCATTCGGACCCCTGCAGCCATCACACGCACAAACTCGCACTAATTCACCCACTTTATACTTGTAGCAAAATGTTGATGATTTATCAGATCGAACGGGCAGCGACGGCAGACTGTTCGTGATCAGATGAACTCCAAAGGCGGGAGAGAGAGAGAGAGAGAGAGAGAGAGAGAGAGAGAGAGCCACCCTCACACTGTTGGAAAATCTTCTCTCCTCTCGGCTGGTAACTGAAGAAACAGGAAGAAATACAAACAGTTCCGTTCATACCCGTGTTTAGACAGTGTGACAGAATGAGCAGCTCATACTGCAAAGTGAAGGGAGTGTGTGCTTTTACTGCTACGCCTGCAAACTTTGCTCTGCTTTAAAATTTTTTAATTTAGAACATTTTCTTTTCTCATGCACATTAGCACTTGGCCAAATTAAGGCCGAACAATAGACACACTTTTCAGATTTATGGGTAAGTAAGACCTGTACTGTTTTCTCTTTCACTGTAATCATTAAAACTCAAATGACGACGTCACTTCAGCATTTCAGTTCACATCAAATCAAAAGTTATCAGCGTTGATGAAAACTTAGCTCCACCCACACTCTGCACGACCATGCTGTGTCATATATCACTAAAGCTTTTTTCCTAGACTATACAAATATGCCCGTTTCCTTTTACCTAACAGGAGTGTTCAGTCAAATGAAGTATGTTTTCTTATCTCTCATCCTTTGCTGGGTACTGAGGTCCTTCATTAAACCTCAGCTTTTAGCATCCCTGCATTCATGAAACCCTATTCACAACACTATTCTGAAGGATATTACAGAAGGATTTCCAAATATATTGCTCACAGCTGGATTTAGGATTATATACTATAAAATGACCAGAAATATGTTCTATAACAGCAGTGTATTGTCTTTTCTTGATTGAACAATAAAGCAATGAGATTTGTAAAATTCTTCCTCTGCAGCGAGGGTTCATAAAAAAAATAACATTTTAATTCTAACATCATCCCAACACCAGAAAAATATGCAAATGTATTCCTATTTAAGTAGATAAACATTTTTGCATATCTAAATGCAATTATTTGCAAAGCTTCCAATACAAAAATACCTGATGTATGAATATCAGTTATTAACTGGCTGTTATATAATGATTTGTTTGTGATGAGTATAAAAATGTGTTTAAAAAGTCTTCTGTAGTGACACACTTTAAGGAATTCTAAGCATTTGTCAGCCTGATCTCTCTGTTGAAACCTCTCAACGAAGTGAAACGTATAATGGGAGCCAAGAGCCAGGGGCTGAGACATTGTCCCCTTGTTTTCTATTATAAAAGTACTTTGAGTGAAGGTTGACTGTTTTTCCTTAGTACAGGAAACGTCCTGTGCATGGTATCTGATCACATGCTACAGGTGTGCCAGACCGAGATAAGGCTCAAATCTCCGGACTGTTCCTTCAACCACGTGGATCTCTAAAGTCGAAGACAACCAGAGCTCCTCATTTTCCTCTTTGCTCATCTGTTTTATCTGATGTTTTCTACTACTAAACCACACAAAACGCTCCATTCTCTTCTTCGCAGAAGCAGTTTAAACTCTTCCAAGGAGTCGTTCCACTGAGCATGTGGATGTTCTTAAAGAAAAGCTCGGACGGAGAGCTGGAGACGCAAACTCTCTCCTCCTCTCGTCTCCTAACAAAACAACAGCATGGCAGTATTAACGGAGCCGTGAGTGCGGGCGCTTTGTGGAGAGGCGCTCCGTTTGCCATAATCTCCTACGGATGTCAGCGTGCGGCTAGTCACTGTCTGTTGCTGACGCGCCTCTAGCAGCAATCTGGATGAGCATCTGTGGGCGCCTAGTCTTGCGTGATGTGCAGCCATGGCTACCAGCTGCTGTGCTGCTTGTGCTCTCTCTCTCTCTCTCTCTCTCTCTCTCTCTCTCTCTATTTCAGCTGACATGGAAGTAGTTTAAACCTGCTATGAGCACAGTTGGATTTAAACAACACCATTTGCAAATGAAACTTGCATCGACTTCATTTTCAGAAACTGAAGCTGCTAAAAGCCAGAAAACATCCAGTGCCTTCCAAATTATAATAATGAAAACTGAGGAGAAACGTTTAGAATAAGAAGCATAATAATAAGAATAAGAAGTATCCTAAATACTAATAATTCACATCTAAAGTGGTGAAAACCCTCACAGTCGTCTATACAGTTCCGGTGTCATAAAACAATAGTGATATTTTTTTAACTGATAACTGAAAGACACATATGCTTTAATATACACAACGCTAATTAATACACATGCTTAATGTTTACACTGCTGTGTAAGGTTTACTACAAGCATAACAGATCAAAACAGCCCATCTAAAGCACTTTCATGCACATCAGGCTTATAAGTCATTCCTTCAGTATGAAGTATCGGTGCTCAGCATTTACTATAACAATGCAAACTTAATTACTGTCTGATATTGTGCTAATAAGATGGCTGAAAAACACCATAATATAATATTGAGTTTCAGTAATGCCGCCCAGCACTAGACTACCATATGACATTCAGCACCATGGAGAGTTCCTACAACAGGCCTGTGGGTGGGAAGTTATCAGTTTCTCTAAGCGCACCAACTGCCGCTAAACTGTTCCTGTAGATTTGATCATGGGTTCCTCAAAAAAAAAAAAATCCAACTCCCACATGTCAGTGCTGTACAGAATGTGCTGTTGAGAGATATTTCACCAATAAAGACCATTTTTGGTTTCATTCTAAACTGTTAAAGAATACTCACACTGAATATTAACAAAAATAATTTGTTTGGTCGATGTTTGATGAATATATTCCTTTCTGTCAGCTTATCAATAAGTAAAGTTATGTCCCACAGCCTTTGTACTAAAACCTGTCTCCTCTGCCGGGGGAAATTACTCCTCTTTTTGACCAGGGGTCTTACTTTTCTCTGGGCAATGTTTTTCAAAAGGGTCTTGGAGATTTCCTGTTTATCATGTGACTTAAAAGGGAATTACATGGGTTTTTTTTTAATTTCTGTATAATTCAATTGTTCAAATCTAAAAAAAAATTCTGAATGACTTGAGATTGTGTTTTGTAGAGAATGTACTGTACTGACTTTTCATTCATTCCTTTTTATTTCAGTGCTGGTGACAAAAATCAGAGGTCAAAATACCCACAAAAAGATTTTATTTACTATCCAAAACCACCCGTGAATTTGAATGCCCTGTGTCTCTGCAATGAATATGTTAATGAAAAATTTAAAATGTGTTCTAGGCCAAATTCTTGTCTCAGAACTATCTGAAAACAACATCTCCAGCATAAGGCAGCCTATTCATAACCATTTCCACGTAATACCTTTCTGTCAGGGAGCTTTAAGAGGCATTAAACTCTTCAGACGTCTGGTTCCTATCACCACCACTATGAACAATTCTGACTCTGGAAGTTTCTCTGGAATGGATCAATTTCACATCAAATCAATTTGAGTGAGGATTCAATTATGGAGAAATTATTAAATGTTAGTGGAATTCCCCTTTAATTGCTTTCATCTCCTTTTAACAGGGTAATGTAGTTGTGGCACATATTGTTACATAAGTGTATGATTATTACTACTTAAGGGAAATAATGCAAATGTTTTTACTATTAACAATCATTATCATCATCATCATGACCATTATTATTATTATTATTATTATTATTATTTAGCTTTACTGCTACCTGTAATGTACCAATTATACTTGCGCTATTATGATTAACTGTAACATAAAGGATATTGGTCTACTTTGAGGGGAAAATATTATATATATATATTTATATATCTATTTATAAAACTCAACATACCTATTTTATATTTTATATTATTATAATATTTTATAACATTTTAGCCTTCATTAAAAACATCTCATCTCTTGAAGCAAGTCTGTAGCTCTGAAGCACTAAATGCAGTGTTACTAAAGCATCAGCACACTGAGAGTAAGATGGCAGTGGAGGTCTGACCTGAATGCGGAGGTTCTGCATTTCTTCACTGAGAAGCTGCCTCTCCTGCATGAGCTGCTTCTGTCTGCCGAGCAGATCCAGCACCTGCTGAGCACTGCACTGACAGTGCTGGTCCAGCTGCTGCAGTCTGCACACACACACACACACCATAGCAAACACTCAGAAACAATTGATTGAAGCCCTCAACTACAGCACCACCACACCGGACCACTCTGTAAACCCAGTGCTTTGTTAGCAGTTTTCACACTGCTGAATAATAATCCATTTTATACTGAATACTTTGCACGTTTCGTATTTGAGTGTCTGTGTGAAAGTTTAAAGGAACTGATTTCTTGCCAGTAAAGCATGATTCTAATTCTGGTTATAATATCACATGTACAGCCAGGGTGACGTGGGCTGTTTCATGATAAGGACAAACTAAGATTTTTACCTAGTCATTATAATCTCTGTAGTCTCAAATGTGGGAAAAAATGCAGACACAAACACCTTGTTTTAGTTTTAGTTTGGTTGTTTATCACTGCAGAGCAGAACTACATTTTTCTACTGATCTCTCTTTTAGAAGTATAGTGATGTCCAAATGTCTGAGACCAGTGAAAATGCACCTATTTTGCATTTTTCTTTAATGTAATGCACTTTTTTTTATTATCAGCATAGTGTCTTAAGTGGAAAGTAAAATCTTTTACATTTTAAAAGGCTCTTTTCTTAGAAAACTAAATTTCTCACCATTTTGAAATAAGAGTTTGAGACAAAAAAAAGTTCACCGTCCAGTCTATACAGTCCAGATATGAAAACATCCTGTACTGCATTTACTGTTCCTGCGACATCAAAAACTGCCTAAGGCAGTTCAGCTCAACCCATTCACACTAAAACTATGGAGAGCGTTTTAGCCTGGCCTGCTTTTTGAATGAGGCACAATACAGGGTTGCCAATCAGAACAGAGCTCATTTACCTAGATCAGTCTTGTTAAGACTGTTTTTGGTAAATAAATAAAACCAGACATGTCATAAGTGAACCTCACAGAAATGATAAAAATAGAGAAAAACATAGCATAAGGGTCCGTTAACATGATATTCAGAATTTCTTAGTATTTGGTATGTCCACCTTTTGCTTTAATGACAGCGAGCACTTGAGCTGGCATGGACTCCACAAGCAGATCAAATGATAAGTAGATCAAATCCACCTGAGACTCGTCTAAATACACGCATCAAATACCTTTTTGTACAGTTAGCCCTAAACATGGTTATTGTCACAAATTTGCTTGCATTTGAAATTGTGCAGAATCTTGAATATTCATTTTACTTCATCACTTTTTTAATTAAAAAATGTTCTAAATTGTTCTATTTGTTTAATAAAAAAATTCCCAGATTTTAATTGTGGTCTTGAACTTTTTGACCCCACTGTATGTCATTTTGTATGACATTTGTATGATCAGAATCGTAACATCCCACTATTTGTCTGGAACTGTGCTACTGCTGCAAGTTCTTCAAGTCATTTAAAGTAAGAATCAATTGATTTGCATCTCTTAAAGGCTTTTAAATGAATAAGACTTATCAAACCCTTAAAACCCCTGCCTGATTACATCTTAAGGCTTATTATTCAGTAACTATCATTGCTAAGTTATTGAAGTGTGTAATAAAATTTTGGGTCGGCGCAGGTTGTGACCATGAAAGTGGTTAAGATCAGTTGATGGCTAGTTAAAATCTATAAAAGACCCCTGTACAGCTCTTTAAAACAATAGTCTGACCAAAAATCTAATTTACACACTTGTCCCCCTTAACACTATCAGTCAAGACGTTCAGTGTCTGAAGTGCTTCTTTAGTGCTGAGCTGGGACCACAAGGCTAATGTAGCTACCAAGTTACAGTATCACGCTTAAGTTATTACACACTGTTAATACTATGTGTATTAACAGTGCATAATGTATTAATACTATCTCAGATAGACTGTTACTAATAGGTGTTAACACCATCTCAGACAGACTCACTTAAGTGGTTTCACACTGTATAACATACCGTTATCTAGAACACTGAATAAAAGTACAGACAAAATTGTGGTTTCTAGATTGCCAACACTACATTTTTAGGTATGTGACATGCTTTTATCCATGTTATAGATAGCAGTATGTCATACAGTGTAAAAGTAAAGAAGCAAACATCTTGGCTGGTCGACTGTAACTGGGATAACAGGAAATCTGTGCAGATTAGATTTTTGGCCAAACCATCGCTTTAAATGACATTGATGTGTCCAAACTTATGGACTCCTGCAGCTACTACTCTTTGGTCCCACTGTGGGCCTGCCCTCAGAGCCCACGTCCCAGCCTGTCCCAGATCCTTCTCCATAGCAGTGTGCCAAAGAGAGAGAGAGAGAGAGAGAGAGAGAGAGAAAGAGGAGAAGAGGGGAGGCCTCTAGCTGTTGCTGAGGGGGGAAGACAGATGCCCTGCTCCTGCTGGCTGGGGCCACTGCCGTCTGTGCAGACCCTGTTCTCTCTCTCTCTCTCTGCTCCCCCACCCTTCCACTTATCCCTCGCTCGCTCCTGTGGGAACTGGAGCAGGCTGCTTAGGCCGGCTGCGGTGGGTGACTGCTCCAAGTTTGGGTCCCTCTTGCTCGACAATGATCTGCCTTTCACTGGAATTCTTCTCCCTCTTTCTTCTTCACCCCCCCGCCCCTTATCCCTGCTTTGTGCTGGAGCTGAAACAGGCTGCTTACTCTGGCTTCTGTGGACAACATAGGCCTCTCTCTCTGCCTGTCTCTCTCCCTCTCTCACTTTCTCACTCTATTGCTTTATCTTTTCCTTTCCTATTGTGCTCTCTCTCTCTCTCTCAAACCCCCTCCTATGAGCTGGACAGAGCTGTTAGCAGGGCTGTGGTGGGCAGCTTGTCCCAAGCTAAGGCCCCGCTGTGTGGGGGGCTGGCGCCGCTGCTGCTGGCCACCTCCAGAGCCTGGCGCCGGGCAAACTCTGCCGTGCCTCAGCCTCTTCAACCCTCCACACCCAAACACTCACTCATTCTCACTCACCACACCAATATTGTTGTCAAATTCACCGTCAATATTACTCATAGCAATGACTGTCATTCAGCTTCCTTTATACAGCTGTATGCAAAAGTTTAAATACCCCCAGTCAAATGGCATGCTTGGTCAAAGTGTTAAGTGAAAACACATCCTCTACAGGGAACACACTTAAAATGCATTTTCTGCTAATTTATGTGCACACATTATATGTATTTTTATTTTGTCACTTCACTGAACTGCATACATATCCATCTGAAACTTGTATTGTACAGTACTCACTGCTGTTTAAAGAGGTTGGGTTCTCAAAACAGGCCAAAGAAGATAGAATGGTATTTTTGTTTACCAAGACAGGTGGCATGGATACAACAAAATGCAAGTTTTATGATAATGGACATTATTTATTTATTTTAAAAATACTACAGCCATGGTTTTATAAGTACACCACCTGGTTTTTCAAAAATAAAAAAGAATGATTTCTTGACCCAAGAAGACAATGCAACCATCTTACAGTATATGGATAAAGCATTTCAGTGTGGAAATATAAAAGTGTGCTCTAGTGTTTGGAATAACAGGTGGCTTCTCCACTGGTAATTCCATATATGTAAACTTTAGTCCTTACAAAGCCACTACAACAAGAAGTTTGGAGTTTGAGGTTGCTATGTAGAAGTATCTTTTATAAGAACATATATATATATATATATATATATATATATATATATATATATATTTAAGTATTTTTACAAATTTTGCATTAAATTAGATTAAAAGCATTAGAATAATTTGACATTGTTGTCGACAGGAGCACAAGTCAGTAACGTAATGAGATCTGACCAAGTAATTTTGGACCATTTCTATGGTGCATACATCGATACTGATCATGGATGTGTGCAGGTACTCGAGTACTCAGTTAGTTGTTTGAGGCGCCAGTATTCAAACACTGAAATCACTGTTCAGGTATTTGTTTAATTTTATCATGAAAACATGGAGCAAATATACAAACAAACAATTCAGTGAAATGCTGATTTTATCTTTTAATAGGATTACAAAACTGTCATGAAGGTTCACTTTTTTTTCTTCAAATTTCCATTCCCCTCCTCCACATTCCTATTAGGATTAGGTTTTCAGGTATGCATTAATGCTGGTGGAAGTTTCTTTTTACAGATACTTAAATATCAAAATTAGTCTAGCACGGATTGCATCTCTCATCTTGAACATTTCTGTTTCTATTCCATTTGTCATGATGTTCACACAATGTAAAATCCAGCTAAATGTGGCTATGACAGAGATGTTACACCGTGCAGCTTCCTGAGCACACTTCCATCGACTGTTTACTTACACAACTGGGTTCATTTAAAATGTTGTTTTATAGCCATAGAATAAACAAATATTTTCTACTTGATATTTACAGTCATTTTTCCTGGTTGCTCTGTTCCACTCAATATTAGACTCATTGGCAGGTCCACATGAGGCCACACTGCACACAGTGGTGAAACTCCTACTGCACATATGCAGTCAGGAATGGCAGCCAAAGGCAGAGCCTAAGGTCACAGTTAAGCAGGTTGTGTAATTCAGTAGCTAATTCCCTCACACATACAGGGAGCAGCACCTTTACATCTCCACCTCTGGAGGCAAACCAGCGCATTAACCTATTACACAATCACACTGCCCTTAATCTGCTCCACCAAACATGCCCCTCAATATGTGAGTCGGTCATAAAAAGCGCAGGTCAAACACCTCCATATCTCGAACAAACACACCATGCCTTCCTGGTGAAGCGGTGTACATGTGTACACTGGACTCCAAGTCCAAAGAAAGATGTAGAAAAAAAGGAGGGCAAACTCCTCTAGCTCTGTCTGAAGCTGGACGAGCGACAGGGGTCTGATTAAATTAGAAGGCCGTCCAGCAGCTAAGGCAGCAAATCCAATAACCTCCCCCTATTTACTGGCACGCAACTTAATTAGGTTTTTAATACAGCTTAGCGCATGGGGCCGAGCTGAGCTGGACCTGCCTGGTCACTGCTGCCTCTGCCCACTGCTGGGCGTGCGTGAGTGTGCGAGAGAGAGAGAGACAGACAGACAGAGAGAGAGAGAGAGCAGAAGAGGGAGGGTTTCAGGGGGGGACTGTGGGGCAGGCGCTTCCTCCTCTCTCTACTTCCCCGCTGACCCTGGTGAAAGGACACCATCTGCTGGCTCCCAGGCTAACTGAAGCCAGCACAGCTTCAGCCTCTGTAAACCCCTCTCCTCTCTCTCTAAGGGGCCACAGAGCTGCTGCATCCCTAACAGAGTAGCCACGTTTTCAGAAGATACAAGGAGATGTGAGATGAGATAATAAAAAGACTGATTTAAGGAAAGATTTCAGCAAACACTGTAGTTTCTTTAAGCTTAATTAAGAATTCCTCTTTTTATACATTTCAAAGTGAGGATGTCTAGCTTAAATTTTTAGTAGGCAAATGGAAATATTCAGAGAGCTCTGTTTACTTTCTCCTCACTTGGTTATGTACAAAGTTTCAGAGTTTCTAAGCTTTTAGGAGAAGCAACAAATCTAAGCTGATCTAAGTTCATAAAATTGAGAAATGTTGTGGTTGCTATGAAGAAGTATTTGATACACGCACATAAGACTTCTATGTTTGTGATAAGAATTTAAGCAAGTACTAGGGACATCATGAAGTATGGTTCTGGTAGTATGATGAAGTCACAGTCAATATGATTTACTATATTAGATCCTACAAGGAAAAGGAACTAAGCAAAAGGCACAATTAAGCATTTTACATTTTATTTTTCATATATGAATGTATATGGACCCATAATGTGCTCAAATTGCAGTTCCACAGTAAAAAAAAGTGGGGCATTTAGACTTTAGATATTTACAATGGTTATGTTCTATCTGTTTTAACCAAATACATTGAGATAGTAATAAACAATAATAAGATAATAAGTAATAGCATAATATTTTGCTTTTACACACACACACACACACGTACGCATACATGAATTTTATTTATTTATTTTCTGACTGTGCTTTACTGTAGGGTTCTGTTCATAATTACTCAAGCTTCTCATGACAACTCACATAACCCTACATGAATGTCTGATCAAAACTGGCATAGCTAGCCTTTACAGCAAACAAGACCTGGAATAAGCACTTAAACATTTATGTAGGGTTATATCAGTTGTCATGACAGGCTGATGCAGATGTCAGATAGCCTTATGAACAGTAGTTTACAAGTGTTACCTTGTTTCTTATTAAGTGATGTTGAATGATTTTGATGCATCACGAGTCTTATAACTGAAAAACTAAAAAAAGCGAGACTGCATTCTTTCCCTCATGGCCACATGCTGAACAGTTATATACCAGTGGTTTGAAGTAACTACGTCCCAAAGTCTGAAAATCACATTAAGAATTAACATTAAGAAGTAACATTAAGAATTGTCACTTCTGAAACATATTTTTTTCCAATTGATTAAACTTCTTCGTGCTTTAATGAAAAATATAAATATTTTATGTGTATTCAACTCTTCACAACTGTGTTTGCGAGTCAGGTACTGGCCAGTGTTTGAGTTATCGTCGCAATTATGCTGACTACTGAAACAACCACTACCGTAACATTTGGTAAAATTTCAGTAGTGTGTACTTTTTTTAGTGAAAAAATGGAATATTTTGAGAAAACGATGCAATTAAGATATAGGGTCATTCAACTCAAAAAGATTTTGGTCTAAATGAGTTAAATGTTCAAAATGCGTTATTCATATTGTGTTTGGTGGAACTTTAAATATAACTATAAAAATATAATATATATTTTTTATATTGTATTGTATATATTTTATATATACAAACATTCAGAAGGCTGTCATATCATTTCCCCTTGTCAATTTCACAGTTGAACACAAAGCTTGTAAAATTCTCAGGATGGTTATATTTGGGAGTTGAAATTAACAAATATATTTTTTACTCAAGATTTCACGGCAAGATTTCACATACAGTGCATGGAACCACACACACATACAGCTGTTTCACAGTGGAGAGCAGTCCTAGCCCAAAGCCCGAGTGTACTTTTTCAGATTATGTGGAATGTTTACAGGTGGCGAGGGAGACTGTGGGGCTCTCTTGGTTTGTATAGTAAAATGCTGAGTGCTGCTACTCTCAGAGTGTGTGTGTGTGTGGCCTGCAGCTATGCTGGCCTGTCTCTGCACAGGGAAACCGGAGCTGGAGATGCAGGAGCACATTGGGTCCATGCAGACTCTGCTGTGGCTCCAGGATGTGTGGTTTTGTTTGGTGATGTTTTGTTGCTAAGCATCTGTTTACCCTCACCCGTATGAATTGAGAAGAAGCAGTGAGACTCTGAATTACACTCCCTGCATACATGAGTGAATAAAACATACAGCATTACGCATCTCAGCTTGTACCACTTAGGCCAAAGAGACTCGTAAAGGAAGCAAACACATCACAAACAGCTACAGGAGCTCACTTATGAGCATAATTATAGCGCTAAACAGTCCCATTTACTGAATTCTGTGTACTTAAGAAAAAAAACTGAATGGATTTGTACTTGCCTGAGTGTTTTAGGGTAATAAGTATATATGTGAGCAAAGTAATCTACTTTTTGCTCTGTTCCACATTAGCTGTTTACATTGAGTTTCTTTTTACTTTTTTGTGCACCTAAACTTCAGTTTCTATGCTGATAGATGCTTAATTTACTAAGCAGTTCTTTAGGGAAGTCAGGAGTTTTGACCTGATACTTCTGTACCTCTTATCATGCTGTTTCTTGCAAGACTACTTTTACTTATACTAGAGTATTTTATTGAAGTAACAATATTTTTACTTGATGTTAGTGCCAGTAAACCTTTGCTTTGAACGACCCTTTACCATTATTATGTTAATTTTATTTAAAGAAATGACTGAACATTCCATTTTGTCACTAACAAACCAATCATAACACTAGTGAAACGTTACCAAAAGTTTTGGTGGCAAGAGTATTTAGCTAATTTTGAGCAGAGCTCAAAACACTAGCCAGTGCATGACTAGCAAATACAACTTTGAAGAGAAATATTTTTATCAAAACACACAAAAACATTTACTGCTGAAAATGCATTTTGATAGTGACCATTCTTAATGTTACACACTGATTTCCAGACTTTTGGACACATCGCGAGGCCATGAGGGACGGGGATGCAGCCTCACATCCTGCTATGCAAGGGTGTGGCTAAAATAACAGGATTTTAAAAATTAACTAATGATAAATCTAAATCTTTCAAATTAACTTAAATTAAAAGACATTTAAAAAAACAACTTTATATATTTATATTTTTAAAAATGAATATTAATTAAGCTTAACACTATCTTAATGCTTTGGGTTTAAACATATTATAACAATCTTTGTAAATATCTGAATACTTAATTGTTTTTTTTTAACTGCATTTTGTTTTTTACCCTGGAACCGCAGTTTGAATTAATTTGCTTGTCAGCGACATGATCACAGGGAGGGCTGAGCATTATTACGATATTTATCATGATATTGATAAATTACATCACAATATGTTACATATGCTTTTCTAAGCATATCATAGATATCATCAGTAATTTAAGAACCCTGTTCAACTGCATGTTTCAAAAAAGGGAGCATAATCATGTTAAATTGAATTTAGTGTACTACATTAGCTGATATACTAAATAAAAATAACTTGTTCTCATAGTTTTTTTAATATTAATGGCACTTCTGTTTGTTTTTGGCTTATCAAACCACAAAAAATATACACTGACAAATTCTGAAACTTTCTGAAGTATCATGATATACTTTTGCCATATTGCCCACCTCTAATTGTAGATATACAATTACAATTACAATGAGTGAATGGACACTGCTAAAACACTGCTAAAGATGCCTTTTAGCAAACAGTTACCATCTGTACAATTGTCCTTGTACACATTACAGTCAGCCAACTGAGGCACTGACTACTGTAAAGAAATAGCAGTTTAAAAGAAGGGGGTTGCTGGAGGAGAGGCTTGGAGGCAGGATCACTTCTATAGAATGCGCACAGGCTATCTTAGCTTGCCAGAGGCCGCCCGTCTGCAGCTGCTCGGCCCAATCCCCTTAAGCCCAGCCCTGTACGGCTGGGCCAGGCATGGCACTGCCTCACAAACATTAGGGCAAGCACTGCAGGCTCCAGAGCTCACACTCTCAAACTGTTAGACAGTACAGTGGATACTGTCTAACTACATGAGGCCCATGGTGCATCCATCCATCCAGTGTTTTTAATGTTACTTGTCAAGTATAGTGAATTATAGCTGAAATAATGGTGTATAATCTAGATGTAGATGTATAACACTGATGTATAGCTGAGCTGACACATCCTAGCAATTTTGCAATTCAACATAGAGCTTCAGAATATGTCATTTACATAAATCTAAAGATATCCTTGACTGTATTGCTCCATCTGTGTTTATGAAAATTGGCTTCTCTTCCACCAGAGCGGGTAGGAGCCAGGGTTTTAGTATCGATGAAAGCTGGAATGCAGAGGCAGCTATGACAGTGAGCTGATGAGACATCAGGGCCAGTGGCTGCTTGCATAAGTGCATTTTGGCCTTAAGTTTTAACCAAAACATCCCTCTAAAAAAAGCGTGCTACACAAAAGCGTGTTTACATCTTTTTGACTGAGTTATGAAGATATATTGAGATATGTTTGCTACAGTTACAAAAAAAATGCTGTAAAACACAGATATATATATACCCTTATATACTTTTATATCTCTTAACCAAGACTGTTAAGAAGTTAGATGCAATGCACTTAAAGGAAAACTTTAGCAAAAAATCTAATTCAAACGATTTATCACTTACCCCAGATGTAGATGTTCAGCCTAGACGTGTTTGATATCTGATATTGTTTGTGGGAATTGCAAGGCTAACATTGCTAACAAATGCTGGAGTTACCCCAAAATGTCTCTCAGTCCACTCAAAACACATTCAGATCTTCATTTGTTTTGTGCACATATATCCATATGGCTTAGATCACGGTTTGAATTACTTTAGGTGATCAGTGGGGCAACCATTGTGAGCAACCAGAACCACATCTACCTCAGCACATGTCAACAACATGGGTGGAGAGACACTTTGGGCATGTATTTACAGAGATGAGTTTGGTGACAAAAACTCCAGCATTGGTTTAGCATCTCACACTGTAAATCAAATGTCTTTGCTTATTGACTGCATCTGGGGTAAGGAATAAATCATTTTCATTAGATTTTTTGCCAAACTATTTCTTTAAATACAGGTATATTAATACCTAACTTAAGATTTAAACAAACATTTAGGCATGCCCACTGAAGATGTGGCCCAAAATGCCCATCAGTTCACCCCTCCCCCCCTAAACACAGCAAGATGCGTTGATCAAAATGGTCACCTTCTTCATTATTGTACATCAACGATAAAGGCCAGGACATTGGCAAGCTTGGACATGATCTGGCCACTCCATCAAACCAGAGATTAATCTTTCAAACATAAATCCAGGGCCAGTGTAGAAATACTTATATATTCACATTTGCCAATAATGAATATCCAACACTAGTACTAAACCTACAACACACAGTGCAGTGCAAAACTCAGAGACTAGCCATCATTTTCAGCCAAAACCATGAAGTTCAAGTTATACATCTTTCAGGAGATATATCCAATGAGATTTCTGAGGAGAGCTTCCAAAATTGTTCCAAAAATTATTAAAAGATACAGAGAAAGCAGGACTCCTAACAATCATGCAATACCTAGTAGACCATCAAAACTGCCAGCATCAGATAAACTGCACTTAAGTCTTTCATATTTGAGAGAAGAAAAAAAATCAAGCTCCACTCTTGCTTCAGTTCAAAATTCACAGGTGTTTCTGTCCATCCTTCCACTGTGAGAAGACAACTCAACACTACTCAGGAAACTGTAACTGAAAAAGGAAACAGACTAAAAAGAAGAACTTTTGCATCATAAGAAGCTGCTAATGTTCTTAGAATAATGAATTGACCACCTTTGAGTCCAGGCATTAACATAATTCAATGTGTTTGTGATTACTTAGAACATGAGAACCAGAAAGTGCAACCAGCTTCTAAAATTGAACACTGCAGTCTTAATATCCCTGCAGATTTCTGTAAAAAGCTGAAAGCAAATCTCATAAAATCAATGTAATTTGAAATAAAGGCAAAGGGTGTTCAAAATAAATACTAAAAGATATAATACATTTATTTGTTGAGTTTTCTGCGTATTTTTGTTAAATATATGTTTTCTGCATTTGTTACTGAAAATTAACCTTTACTTCATGGACATCAGGCTATGTTGTGGCACCTATGTGTCACTCATTGTGAGTTTAATTCTTATACACAAGATCTTGACTATCTAGAATCCTTAATATAGAAACATAAACAACATAACATCATATTGGTCCTAAATATCAATCAGATGCTGAATACTGGAACATTATCATGTATTTTGATGTATCTCCTTCTAAATGCATTCTCTAAATGGGTAAACACATTCACAATTCACATCTTCTCATGGTTCTTTCCTTAATTCTTAACACCTTCCTGAACTAATAAACTAATCTCCTTTCAGTAACAGACTGCTGTGTGTAGGTGCGTAACTGTATATTCAATGCCATCTGCCTCATAACAAACCCAAGTTAAACCATTTTACCACAGTCAGCTGTTATCTTCCCAAAAGCTTGCACAAAGGGACTTTTAAAGGAGCATGGTGAGCACTTTTTGGTGTCATAAACAAGGGTCTAGCGGATGCGCTACGTAACATTTTACAGCTTGCCTTGGGATGCGGCGAACACACATGCAGTAGCAGGACAGCCAGTGCGCCACAGCGTTCTTCCAGCAGGCCACAGAGCCGCACCCCCCGCAGCATAGGACAGCTGCTCCACAAGGGGCTGAAGAGAGAGCAGGTGGGGGTGGAGGGGCCCACTGCTACCCCCTAGCTCCGCAGTGGTAATATGTAAAATCGAATTCATATAGTCATATGGCAAAGAAGTTTGATGCCTCACACCACGAGTCACTCTAAACTCTGAATTTGCTAGACTACAGGAGTCAGAGTGAGCAAACAAGAGAGAGCAGTCAGGAAAGAGCTCAGAGGTTAGGGTTCAGGAGGGCTACAGAAAAACAGCAAAGGGCATACTATAAGGATCTTAAGCCTGGATTTCAATGCACTGAAGAAGTGGATATCAGTGAAGCAGGATTGTGAGCTGATGACTCAGGTTTAGGTAATAGTTTACATTTTTTCTGGATTGTTGATTTGAGATGGGCTGCTTCACAAAAATGCCAATAAAATTGCATGTTCACTGCCTAGTGACTCAACTCAGACTTGCCCTTAAGTGACTTGCAACTCGGTTTGAAACTAATGACTTGTGAAAATTCAGCCTAAAAGAGAAAAAAAAGGAAATTAGTACTGCCAACCCTAATGTTGCAAATAAATAAAACCTTTTGTTTCCAACCTCATATGTGAGTTTGCCTGTCAATCTCAGTGCTCAGGCTCGTACCCCAGTGACTCAACTCAAATTCGCACCCTCAACTCAAAACTAAACTCAGACTCACACCCCAGAAACTCAGGACTTGATTCAAACTCCCACTTGATACTCAAGACTTGACTTGGACTCACAAACCCATTGACTAGAGACTTGACTCAGACTCGTATGCCAGAGACTTGGGGCTTGACTTAGACTTGCAACTCAGTCATTTGAGATTTGACTAGGACTCACAATCAGGCGACTTGAGATATGACTTAGACTTGCAACCTAGTGACTCAAGGTTTGACTTGGACTCTTACTCCTGAGAGTCGACTACGTCTCACATTTCAGAGACTTGAGAATTGACTCCGGCTCGCACCCTGGAGACACGAGACTCAACTCAGACTTCCAACACAGTGACTGTAGGACTCAAGCCCCAGAAACTTGACTCGAACTCGCAACCCAGTGACTGAAGGCTCAACTTGGACATGCAACCCAGTGACTCAAGACTCAACTCTGACTTGCACCCCAGACTTGAGATTCAACTTAGACTCGTAAGTGAGTTGTGAAAATCTCTTTTAATATGATACCACAGGTACGTTTGGGTATCAGGAGAACATGCTTAAAAATAAAGATTTCCTTCACACTCATTTACAGGATCTTTTATGGCACTGATTCACAGAATCTCTTTTGGCACCTTATATTTACAAGTTTACATAGACAATTATGCAACTAGTTACAAAATGCAGTATTCCTGTGGTCCATTACAAAATGCAAAGAACATAAAAGGAATTGCTTCAAAGTTCAGAAGAAGATAGAAAATGTAATTATTTAGAAAGAATACAAGAAATCCAGGCTAAAAGAAAAAAATAAACTGCAAGTCATAGATACGGAGACCTATAGGTCCTAGTACTGTGTGCCTTTCTCACCAAAAAAGCCTCACTTCAAATGCCTTGCGAAGACAACTGTCTTTTTCTGCTGCAAACCTCAGTAAAAATGCAGAGTACAGAGATTTCCTGCAAACACGACCACATTCATCGTACAGAGGGATGCTAAACAACTACTGACGAGTGTAAGCCACATCACACATGCTGCATCTTATCCTCTCCTTGCCAACTTCATTTGCAAGTGAAAAGTTTACTGAGCCTTCTTGCTCTTGGCGGAACGGTAGGAGAGGCAGTGTGTGTGCATGTGTGTCCTCTTTCTCTCTCTTAGCTGTGCACACACACTCGCTGTAAGGGGGTAAGGGGGGGATTGGAGGGGGGTGGCAGGGAACCAGATGAAGCAGCTTTCGCCCGGGGCCCTGCCGTCCCCCCGGCAGCGGCGCGCCTGTTCTCTGCCCCAACGCAGCCGCCCATTTGTTCCATTACACCATCTCCACCTCCTCCAGTATATTCAGCAGTGCTCCAGCTACAGCAGCACATGGCCCCCCGTCCCGGCTCTCCACTACATGCACATCCAGACGCTGCAACCATCTTTCTTTATGCCACCATATGGCTCACGGAAGCCTGTAGACTTAACCACACATCTGCGTATACATTACCACACTCCTTTAAGGGATGGGAGTGTGTTTGCGTCTGTTAGTGTGTATGGTGTATGTGTGTGTGTGTATACGGGACGTTGATGAGACAGGGTGATAATTGGTAAAGGAGCATGTTGGCAGATGTGATCTGTGTGTGTGTGTGTGTGTGTGTGTGTGTGTGTGTGTGGTGCTTGCTTGTGCTACTTGTGTGCTCAGGGACTGAGAGCTACGTGGGTGAGATATGTGAAAGGGTGAATTGCCAAAAATCTGATAATTTCCATCTTCCCCAACTTTCTTGCTGTGGAAAATTATGGAGATGCTTCAAGAAGCCAGCACTTAAATGTATAAGGATATGTTTCTTTTCACCAAAAAATACACAGGAATTATACATTTGGAATAGATTTGCATAGTTGGCTGCCTCTGATGAGGGAGGAGTTTAAACAACTCAAACATTTTAGAAGGAGCCTAAAGAAACCTAGAATTTGCATAAGCTAATGGAAATTTTTACAGACACCTCTCTTTACATGACTCTTCAGGTCAAAGCATTAAATATAGTTCCCAATTTTCAACTAAAAATATGTTTGCAGTGTCAAAGAAAATGCATTAATTGCTACAAGTTTCATTTTAAAATGAAATGTTTAATATCTAAAAAGAGTCATATTCAAAAGTTGTTGATTTTCTAAACAAAAGACAAACTGACAAGAGAAGGATACGTCACAGGCACATTAAAAAGATCCTCACTCCTGCTTGTACTGATGTCAAAATGACAAACTAATTTGCAAAAATGGGACAAAATTGAATTATTCCTTAATTATGTAATTACAAAAACTATATGCATCTATCATTACTGATGCCATAGATTTAAATATTCTGATTTGAAGGCTGGTTGCAATCATCTTCCCTTCAAGAGTAAAGGACACACGACTGGTACACTGAAAAAATCGTAATTACGCAAAAACTATTTCTAGTGAAAGAACTGAATGGCAGTTGTGGTGTTTTGATTCATATAGCAGTTAATACTTTTCAGTGTCTGCTTCTACCCAGAAAATGTCAACCATCGTAAAGTGAACTCATGCCCAGAATGGATTTATGAAATAAATATAGAATGATACGCATATGTGTTATTGATGTCCTCTATAAAGGCGCTGCTATTACACACAAGAAAAATCATTGGCCGACACACCAAGCCTTTCATATTTCACTGGCTGGGTTTCTATGCTATCTCACCCCAATCTCCAGGCAAAAAAAAAAAATACGTAAATACTGTGAGGGAAATAAATAAATAACATGCAGGAGTGAAACATTGTGTGCCGAAAACCCCTGTGTTGCTTGGCGTTGGCTCTCGAATGGTAAAAATAAATCAAGCTGATTTTCCAAATGTTGCATGCGTGCCATGCTGTTGCGGCTCTTCGCAGCACAGATTGTGTGCCCGTTCAAGAATATCTGAGGTGGGGCCCCGGCTATTTGCATGTATGCCGGAGCCATTTGCACCAGCTTATTAACACGAACACCTTAACCCACGGGCAGCAGGGAGAAGTACCCTACAGAGCAAGAGACACCCGCTGCGCTGAGCAAGCAGGAGGCACCAGACCTCTCACTCAACACGGCCTGTAGTTTGACTTCTACAGGCTCTGCAATGACATTTTGTAACACACACACCAAACTGCAAGAAGCTTTCATTTGCATTCAAAGCAATAAAGCAGGATAATTTAGACAATAGAGAAATTATAACTACAACAGTGAAGAAGTTGCAACTACAATTCATTTATTTTTAACACAATTATATTATTAGCATAATGCAATTTGATTATAATGTAAAATTTCTTAATTTAACTCTGAGTCAGCATTTAATTCAGTTGTAGTTTTTCATTTTAAAGAAGTAAAATGTATGATGAATTGTTAAAAAGATCATTAAAGCTTGCAAGCAGCAAACGTTGCTTCTACGGCTACTTTTCCAAAAAGATGTAGGCAATTGGGTTGACTGACAATACTTTACTGTAACGAAAATTTGGTGAAATCACAGTAATTAAGGTTTTAAATGTGATAATTTTAACAGTAGCATGGTAGCAAGAAGGCCGAGCTAATCTAGGGCAAAAAATGTAACTCTGAGTCTGTTGATACTATACCTATTTATCTATACATCTCTATATTTATTAATCTGACATGAAATTTTCCATGTTTTGTCTTTTATAAAAAGGGTTTTAGCATAAAAAGTGGAAGAGACAATATGAACATTATAATGTGTTAATGCTGCTCATAGTGTCTCCTTATTGAAATATTTGATCACATCTGAATGGTGAAGCAGCTTATTGCATCTATAGACAGTTATGTCCCTGGCAGCAAACCCATCGCTGTTAACCTCTGCTGATCTAACTGACATGCTGTGTCTAAAGATGGCAGGAAAAGAAATAAAACAATAATAATCTAGAAACCTTAAATATTGACCCTGCCCTCTTGTGGTCACATCCGCTGTACTATCAAAGTAGATTAATTTGCCTTGTAATAAACTAAATGTTGTATCTTTTGCATCACTTCTTACTAGCAGAATAAAAATTAATAACCCCTACAGCCTCTCATTGTATCCACACACACACACACCCATGCTGAGGATCACTTTACAGGTATTGACCCAGTTTTGCTGCTTACATTATATACAAATCAATTATCAAATAATTAATCAACATATTTTTAAGACAGATTTTATTTTAAGGCACTTTCTACGTTTCCAGACTTTTGTACTGCATTAGCCATTTATAATTTTAGTCAAGCATGTTTACTGCGAATGGCTATTTAATAAAGTACTGAAAAGACACTACACTGTCTTTAAAGTACACATCTTTAAAATAAAACAGCATTGATTTTTGTATATCAACTAGTCAGAACACAGTGTGTAAAGATGTACTATAAATATGATCTCAAAAACTGGCTTTGAGGGATAACGGAACTTAACAGAGTCCTCAGTAGAGGACATGTTCATGAGTGATAATGTTGGGGTGTTGTACTGGACCTGTGCATATGTCTCAAGGCAGGTTAGACATGTCATTGTCTAGCTACGCACTGAATATCACCTAGCTGCCCTCTTTATAGTCAAATTTGTAATATTTTTTGTTATTGTGATATATCAAATTATTTGCTTAGATCATAAGACAGCACTGCGATTATGGGAGCAGAGGCGGGCTGAAGCAAATGACATGAGCCAAAATAATGTAGAGAATTTTATAACCATTTAAATATCTGAACTGTTTTTTATGAAACATACAGTGTGAACAGAAGAATTACACAAATAAAACTGTCTACCAGTCACAGCAAGGAACCGTATGAATTAAAAAATAGAACAGCATACGCCTTCGCACTATGTATTCTAAACGTATTCTCAATGTGTTACTTTTTCATGGATTTTATGTAGTGTAATTGAATTTGCTACAGAATACATTCAGAGCATTTTATTCAGGATATAGCCATCACTAATTTATCAATGTATTTAGCTCAGCACTGGCAATAAGCAAAGTAATCCATTAGAGCTTAAGAGAAATAACTAGCAATTTGTTATGTATTACTTTTAACATGGCCTATAACCCTAGATAACCTAGATAACCCTAAACTAATGAACTGACACTACATTGGTTCTCTTCATAATGACTGAAAAGTGGAAGCAAACTATGTAAAATTGCAGCATGCCCTAAAAGGTAATGCATTGATACTCCCTTCTTTTTAGAATGGCATCTTTATAGTAGAGAGGTTAAGCACTACTCCATAGAACTGCTCGTCTTACTTTAAAGCTGTGCAAACACTGTAAATCTAAATTCTTTATAACGTAAGCCCACAATGCTTAAGTAAAACAGGTGTGAATGTCTTTAAACTTGTTTTTTTTCTCCCTTCTCTCTCTCTTTCTCTCTGTTTTCGGTATTTATTCATTCGTTCGTGTTTTTCTGGGTGCTGGGTTAAGGCAGTGGGTGTTGAACAATATGTAGGGTTATGCTGAAAGCAGACGGATGTTGTGCTCCCAGCAGAAGCTCAGCTCGGGCTGGAGTTGCTGTGGATACGCCCACGCTCCTTCTCTCGCCCACGTGCTGACTCGGACCGTGTGCCAGACGCCCCTGCCGCCCTGTATCGCGAGGCCACGTGCGCTCCAGCATCCAGACCCACTGTATCATACTCATACTGCTGCATGCTGCTGTCACTGGCATGCCACTCTCTTCATAAGACTTCATATGATTCACTTTCATCATTCAGGGCATGAAATACAGTATATTCGTACTGCCATTGTGCTCTGCTCTGGTTTGGATTCAATTCAGAAAGGAGCGCTTTGTGATCAGACGGGGAAAAGTTATTAGCAAACTGGGCGCTTTATGTTACAGTAATTTTAGCAAATGGCTGAATGTATTCTAAAAATCTCAAAGACCAGATTGACTTTACAATTAAAGGCTTAAAAGTGATTTCTGTGTGCTGATTTCTTCTTCTTTACCAGTTCTGATAAGAGGTAACATTGTGCGGTATGTCACATGTCGTTCTTAACCCAGTAATGCTTTCTTTTACAGTCCCTTAAGTTCTTGGTATTAAACAGGTCAGTGTGAGGTACAAACTCCAAACCACAAAAAATGATTATGGGTAACATAATGGTACCTTCCAAGATAGGCTAACTAAATCATACAGAAATGCCAAACAGGTTTAAGTTTTGACTGAGTTAGATGGTATAAAAAGATTGTTTATGAATAAAGTACACAGAATCTTACAGTCTGTAGCTGTTTTACTATGAACAAAACTGACTCTGAGCTGTAACTAAAAGCAAAGATTCTTACTTATTCTTAGCATTTTCATTTCATGCCATTATATCTACCCAGTACTTAGTGGTGTTTCTGATTTCCTGCTTATACATGTGACAGTGAAATTCAAAGCATGTTTGTGCCACTTTGTTACCTTAAATAATTATGGTATTTTATTATGCCCTTTATCGCTTAATAGCTAGAAGATGTTAGAAATTTAAATGGAATTTAGATAAATTGTCTTGGTAATTATCATCATTTTAGCAAAAATAATTACACACCACTTATCACACACATATCTAGAACCTATTGTGCATCTCAGTGTAATTTAGTTAAACTGCGGTGGAACGTATCATTATGTTACCCAAAATAAATACCTAAATTTTGGAGTTTGTACTCAAGGTGTATCTGTTTGATACCTAGAACTTTACTGTAAAAAGAACGCACTACCCTTGTTGATGGTGGCAGTGTTCAGCATAGTAAAAGAAAATGGATCAGCATGTGGAAATGGAGCTTTCTACGTTCTACTCTGTGTTTTCTAAAACTATGTAAAAGTATGATACTTGTCTTGACTGTGAAAGTTTCTGAGTGAGCATGTAAACATGTGAACAGATTTAAAGTTGCTAAGAGCTTATAAAGTAAAGTGCAAAGCACATTCCTATACATATATGTGATTGCTCAAAACGGTAGGCTGCGAAACAGGGCTGTTAAAATAAAACGAGACATTCCAATCCAATAGAAAACAATGCACAACACACTGAATGTAGAAAACGTTTCTTCAAATATTTTAAGCTCTCTCTACTGTGACTCCTAGTTGTTCCAGGTCAAATAGTTAATAACATTATCACACATGACAGCTATCAAATGGCAGGAGGAACAATGGCAACCATAAACAACACAACATAACAATAATTTATTTTGGTTTTAATTAGAAATTTTTAAGTGAAACATTAAATGATCTGCTTCAGATGGCAGATTTCTCTGACTAGCCAGTGGCCCAAATGTGGATGCTGTGAAGTGGAGCAAGATAATGTTTATAAGTTAGTTAAGTAAGCTGCTAGTTTAGCTGCTTGGCTAAGCTGTTACACAGCTACTGCAGCCACTCATGCCCTTTACAGCTTTTCACTTTCAGTACAAAGGCGTGCTCACGCTTTCATCACAGGCACTCTCTTTAGCTTATAATGACAGAAGAATATCATTGGCATGGGGATTTTATGCAGTCATTTTGAAAGAGTTGTGACCTCCAGGTT
The DNA here is from genome assembly GCF_015220715.1 of Pygocentrus nattereri. Classification (NCBI taxonomy): domain Eukaryota; kingdom Metazoa; phylum Chordata; class Actinopteri; order Characiformes; family Serrasalmidae; genus Pygocentrus; species Pygocentrus nattereri. The sequence continues at coordinate 31,274,722 of NC_051215.1, read as the reverse complement.
GGCTCCATCACGCAGTTTTTGGGACAGTAAATCATGCTGAGCGCATAAATTTAGGACAAATAACATTGACTTCTGGTGTTTACTGCAGTCATATATACTACTTGATATTTTTTTTATATATATTTGAATACTTGACAAAAGAACAAGGAGAAAATTCTAATTAGATTTCTGATCCCATCTGACAGCCCTGGTACTGCACAAAAGATTTAGGCAGTTGTTTCTTTCTAAAGAGCTCAAATGGGTTAGAAGGACACAGGTTTGGTTCCAAACCTGTTGGTGTTTGTCTGTTATAGCACAGATTTGTTAAATTCCAACACCTGATTTAATTCAGTGATGTATTGGTTAGATAAACTAGGTATTGGATGGTAGCTGCAAATCCTGGCCTTCCTCGAGGAGAGGTTTTGGAAAAGAACTTGTATATATAATTAAAATAAAAAGCACTGAGAACCCACATTAGGAAAGTAGAGGTGTAAATTAAGATATATGTTTTTGACTTTGCATTAAAGGGATCCACACAATACTATCAGGTAAAGTATTAACTCAGGATCACACCACAGCTTTATTACTTGGATACAGAGCCAGTCTTATAAAAGTAATTCAGACTTCATCTCTTCTTAGCAACAACTGTGTTAAAGAACTGCATAACTAACCTGAAGCTCAACACAGATATATATAATTAAATGGTACACATACATTTTGAGTATTCTTGCTGCATTTGACAGGCAGTATAGAAAATATTTAACAGTCTATCCAATGCAATGAATATACTCCATACACACTGCAGGGTCACTCAGTCTGTAACAGATTTTCTCAATATAACTACGGACTAAGGGTGTTCTATTTGGGATTGACCCTCTTTCTTTCTTAAGACTGAATTATGCACAAGACTATAGTTTCTTAAAAGAGGTGAGTGCTGTTACTGTGTGTGTACCTCTGTTTCATGCGCTGGTGCATTCTCCCATGCTGCACACACTGCTCCTCCATTTCTTGACAGCGACCTCGAAGCTTCTCCACAGTGTCCAGCAGGTGCTCTTTCTCTAGAGACAGCTGTTCCACCTCCGCCCTGCATGTACACACACACACACACACCGCCTGCATTACTTACAGCACTTACACATTCGTAATTAAGCTTTTTCAATGTTCACTGAAAAGGTCACTTTGAGATTACTTCATTTAAAACTTGGGCCTGACTGAATTTCTTCACTAATATCAGTGATTTGATGAAGTTAAAAATGACAATATCTAATTGTTAAAACAGTGCAAGGAATAGGATAAAAAGGATTTTTACACTGCAAAATAGTACAAGTATTGGCATAAAATTACAAAACATTTAAAATTCTGAAAAACAAGCATAGTTACAGATCTACAAGCCCCTAATCAAGGGGCATTTTGCAGATACTGATAAATCTGTGCAACCTTAACATATATCGATTGATATACTCTGTCTAAACTGATCTCACCAAGAAAACGGTGCAAAATTTAAAACAGCGCTCTTTTGAAGTTCTTATTTATCCTTTATTTAACATACTACATGTTGAGGCCTCTGCCTTCCCAATATAACATCACTGAATGTGTATAAGAATACATGGATTGTGAGAAGCAGAAAATGCCACTAACTTCTAAGACTGAACTTTGGAAATGTGGAAAATGCCCCTTTGGATTTCTTTGAAAAAATAAACCAAGTTTCCAGAGAGGAATGGAAGCTGTAATAAAGGACTGGAAAAATCATGTTATTATTATCTGGGCATTTTATGTTAGAGCGATATCAGCAAATGACTTAGTGAATATACTCTAAAAATCTCAAAGAAATAACAGTGAAAGAGCAGACGTTCAGTGGGCTGGACTGAACGTCTTCCTGTATCTGCTGGAGTTTTGTGTACTGCTGGGACAGTGGGCAGGACATCTTCTGATGTGTGATTTACAGCCTTCTATGTATGGGATGATTTAACTGACAATAACATATGGTCTTAGCACAAAAACAGTGGGAACTTCAGAATGTGTTCAAATTTAGACAAGTAAAGATGTTGCACAAACAAACAGCTCAGATTTAGACTGTATTTGCGTCACTGAGTCAATATGGTGAATTCAGTGGACTCTTCTGCTTACTTGGATAATGTCATGCTCAGTTGACACTATATATTTACTGCTCTCCCAGGTATTGCATTATATTAAAATAATCTAGGAAATATATACTACTGTACAAAAGTTAACCCCAACCCCCCACCCCCTTTCTTTTACTCAAATAGTGTAGTGGTAAATACCTCTGCCTTCTATACTGTAGACTGGAGTTCAATTCCCTGTTCGTTCAAGGACCCTATGCTATACCAATAAGAGTCCTTAGGTAAGACTCCTAACACTACCTTCACCCAGCTGTATAAAAAAAGATGATCAAATTGTATGTCAATCTGGATAAGAGTGTCTACCAAATGCCATAAATGTACTCAATTTCAAGTCCAAACAGACATTAACTAAAAGTTATTAATTTTTCAGTGTTAGAAAATGGATATATATATTTATCAGACAATTACACAACATTAAGTATAAAATCAAATACATGTACAAGTACTCTTTGCCTATTGCCAAATCTTCCACTCTTCTAATCTTAAAACTCCCAACAAAAGCTTCTCTCAAAGTTCTCATTGACATTCCACTGTGAGAAGACAACTCAGTGCTATGGGTCTAAAAGGATATGCAGCTGTCAAGAATCATTTGCATTGTGAGAAGCAGAAAATGTAACTTTTAAGTCTGAACTTTTGAGGTGGAAAAACATCCATGCAGATTTCTTTGAAAAGCTAAGAGCATGTCTCCTGAAAAGAATGGAAACTCTAATAGAGGCTAAAGGTAGACTTGACAGCTGTTTTGAATGGAAATTAATAAATGAATGGGTGGCCTATGACTTTCTCTGGAGCAGTGCCATAAATGAACACCTTTAGTTTCCTCAAGAAAATTTCCCTAAAGATGTTTTTTCAAAGAGCAGAAACCAATTAATTCAGGTTCTACAGGAAAGTAAAAGTGGTTCTTCTATGGCATCATTCCAAAGAAACTTTTGGCACCTTTTCTTTTTAAGAATGTAGAGATAAAGCTAAATTGATTGAAACAGGAATGATTACCTGTGATTAATGCCCAATTTTATGTGGCCGTCTTTTCAGCAGACAAAGTGATTCTCAACATTTGGTAAGTCATACATATATGCAGGTTGGGTTGATAGCATGGGCTTAACACCATTGACTGACATTCAGGTTAGGTCAATAAGAGGATGTTAGCTTTACCACAGTGTCATGTAATACAACCTTCAGAGGGTGCCATCTTGCCATCTGCTGCCTTGCAAAGGTAAGTGACAAAGGAAAAACGCTTTTTTCCACTATCTTGTCTCCACTGTTACAATTTACATGTTTGGAATGAGACCCATGCTTGCGAGATCGTGCTTGAGGACATATAATATGTAATAAAAATATCTTTAGGGATATGCTGAGTAGAATGTGTATCTGGGTGTCTTCTTGATTGTCTCCTTGAGTTGCCAGTACAGAAGGGGGATGGGGAAGAGGACAGGCAGAGCAGCAGTGGTCTGTACCTTCCCAAAGCTGGGCCGGCTGACCGTGGCAGATTGCAGGCTGCGATGTGAGTAATGCGCTTTACGCTGTTTTAACAGCTGACTACCCCAGAGGCCTGAGGTGAGAGGCGCATGTGATGGGCACAGAGCAGAGCCAGGACACAGGACAGGCTGCCATGTGCCAGTGTACAGTGACAGATCCCTGACTGGGGCGCGGGCTGGAGCAGGAGGGCACGGACAGGATGCCACGCTCTGGATAACAAACTGCACACGGCTCTACTGTGCTATATATCATCTGCACATTCTGCCATGCCATATGAAGCCACCGAGGATGGCACGAGTCAACATGAGCATAAAATAGGGTAAGAAAAAGTGAAGTCACTTGTGTTCCAAACCTAGATCTAGTGCTGGACGAAAGACGGTCTATTACAGTATACCAGTTTTGGTGTCACAGAACAGTTTTTAGTTTTAGGAATATTGATGAATAACAAAAGCTTGATTAACTGCAATGTGTGTATTTCGATGGGTGCTTCAGAGTGACATTACAGTCCCTTCAAAACAAGGTACACTATATATCCAAAGGCTTCCAGACACTTTTTCTACTTAATGAATTCAGCAATGTTAAAGTGCACCTATTGCTGATACAGCTGCTCACCTGTGCTTGCATAGAAAAGCACTGCTACTGGAATGGGATGCCCTACAGCTGCACATGGGCCTATGCTCACCATGCCCAATGTCAAGCATTGAGAGTTTGATGCTTGATGATGCAATGATGCAACATTAGTACCGGACCTCTTGTGTTTAACTGCACTCAAATTCTCACAGCGATTTTCTATCTAGTGTAAAGCCTTCCCAGAAGAGTAGAGACTGTTACTGCAGCAAGCCTCTGTCTATTTGTCTATTAGTACTCTGAAATTTCAGAAGAAATGTTGGATAAACAGGTATCTTCAAACTTTCAAACATATACTGTATATCAGACATGTAAGAGGTTCTTTTAGCATAGAGTAGCATTAGTTATTGAACTTTATTAATGCAGATATCTCTTGACAATGCTATATTTTGAAAATACGTTCATAGTTAATGTGATCACTTCCATTCAGCACTACACCCAAAGGCTGCTCATATATATATATATATATATATATATATATATATATATATAACATCAAAGGACTTAACAGTGTGATATAGAACAAAACATGGTCTTCAATAACAGCATTGTTGTTTCATCTTTGCTGTTATATCAATGAGTATACTGTAGTATGGCTTAGTATACATTTGCACATCGTTCACTTTAGACAGATTATGAAGCTGCTACACTACACTAGTCTGCTAGAGTATCCTTAAACCACCATTCACTGAAAGACTTTTAGGGAACCAAAGGTGGCATTTCTTCAAAGAACCATTTTGGCAAGAGTGTAGCTGTGAAGGGAAGCACTGTTTAAGCTGTAGTTGTAGTCATAAAAGAGTGACTTTAAAGAGTTAGCGATCTGCTCACCTGCTAGTCTGGGTCAGCTCTTCCAGTTTTGAACCCAGAGTGCGACACTCCTCCTTTAGCTTCACTATGAGGCCATTCTGAGAGCTCAGCAAGGCATCCATTTCTGCAACTGTGAGACAATGAGGTACAATATGAACAACAGAGTGAATGTATGCCCAAAATAACAAAATACAAGCTTTCTTAGTCTTTTTTTTCTGTCAAACAACAAAGTAACTCATGTTTGCAAGTGTCCTCTCTGCACCTGTAATCACTGCTATGAATGCTATTCATTGTGTGAGGAGAAAACAAAACACATCTTGTAAGGAGTTCAGAGCAAGCTTCATGTTTGAGCTCCATGCAGTGTTGGGCTTGTTGTCCTTGATTGTTTTCTGCTTAAGGAGTGACTCTGCCTTTTGAAAGTCTGAGGATGGAAAGCTTTGATAAGTCTTTGAAACCTCGTATGCTGTTGTTCCAAGCATATGTCCGCTTCAGTGGTGCGGTTTTGGAGTCACTGGTATTCTACACAGTTTACTGTTCTGTCCCTATGCAAATCATGAAGGATTTCTGTCTTTGATGTCACCTCAATGGATTCATAATATGTTTCAGCTATTTGCTCTTCTCTGAATTACTGCTTGGTGCTATTAAAGATATCGTTACGATGTTCTGTAATTCAGGAGATTTTGTTCTCTAATCAGACAAACAGTAAAACATGCTGGCATTTAACAGAATTATTTATCCTAGTGGTCTCATCAATTGATCGTGATTGTGGGCTTAGGATCAGTTCACAAAATTCACAAAGTGGGAATATGCTTTATCTTTATACATTTACAAACTGTATCAGACAAAATAGGTTGGTCAATGTCTATATTTGAGCTTACTGTATTTTTATGTCAGGAGTAATTTTTTTTAAGACAATTTGTTTTTTTGCACTGTTTTTTTTTTTTTTTTTAGGTGTTTATTGGATAGTTTCTTTGTAATTTGGTCACATGATTTGTGACTTCATTCACTGAAGGTGGTCTTGTGTGACAAACATTTGTAGTCTTTCTGCATGACATTTCTTTATTAAAGATCTTGCTTAAACTTTTTTTTTTGAGTAGCATGTGGGATTTTGATTTTGTATGGCCTAAGCGCCTTTTCTCTGTTCTCAGTTCAGAAGGACAATGCGTTGTGATTTCTGATTCATGCTGACATTAAAAAGTAGAGGTTAAAGTCAAACAGAAACCTCTCAAGCAAGAGTGAAACAGCCACAACCCAAATAAATATTTTTTGTTTGTTTGTTTTACATCAACATTTAAAATGATTTTCTATTATTTGCCTCACAATGTTATCAGTTCTCAGTGCAGCAGGTCACTCCATAACTGCATAATCACATTATATCAGGGAGAGCAAAGGCTTGGGCTTCACCACAGCTTCCTCATTACTGTACATCACATAATGCAAGAACATAGAGGCCTTCAGCAATATGGCTAAATCTGTGTATGAGCGGCCAAAGGCCATGGGGCACTTTAGTAGAAATCAGTTCATAACATAAGTGAGCCTAATGGTGGAACAAATAATATATACATATTCCTATGGTGATGAAGAGTCTCATTACATTTTTCTGAGCATATCATGGATTATAGCAAGTACACTGACCAACTGCATATTGTTACAAAGCATAACTAGTTACCTGGGTTACTTGCTTGTAAAATCATTTGATGTTTTTTAAAGGGAAATGGCACCATTTTTCCTAGATTTCTACACAATTCCACCTGTGAGTCGTAAATAAAGAGAAATGTACTGCATTTCTTTACAGTGGTGGTGATAGCAACATGGGGTTCCAATGTGTACAACTATTCAAAACATCAGTGAATCTACACTTGTCTTCTTGAGTTTTACACGTAAGGATGAAAATGAAAAAAATAGACGTAAATCTGAAAAGAAAAAAAAACCCAAAACTTTGTTAACAACTTTGCCTCACAATGCCCTACTTAAACCTGTTCACAATGAACAGAGAAAAAAACAAAAGAAACTGTTTTTATGCCAAAATATTCTCAAAATTATTGTAAAATAATGTCTCAGGTATCAGGAAGCATATCATAAATATTTCGTGCCAAAGCTTTCTGTGAGTTTTCAGAGGCAACATGTCTGGTTTCTATCATGACCACTGCGAACAATTCTGACTCTAACCACTGACGTTATTTACGTCTTAGCATATAAGTTACACAATTATTTTGAAATTCCCTTTTAAATGTGAAACCATTGGTTCTTTGTTAATATCAACCCATCAAACCTTATAAAAACTAAATATCATGAAAATGTCTCCAAGTATCTTTGATACTGTATTTTTGCCATATCGCCCGTCGCTTCTGCAAAGGCTCCCAACAGCTTGTGCGTATAATTTGCATGCATGATCAAGAATTCGTATGGGTAACCATATTTCCATGTTGAGCTCAATATTTATGAATTACTACATTGGAATGAGCTTTGAATTAAGCAAGAAAACCATGGTTATTTCATGAATAAAGGGACAGATTTTTGAATTGGATTACGGAGAGTGGAAGCCCTGATGGACGAAAGTGCCATCTCTAATTTTTCACACAGTATTTGGGTTTAGGCTTCATTTTTACCTCACGTAGGCCTATTTTACTGAACTATGTAATAATAAACTAATTATTCATTCAAGCCATATAAGACACATTGCAATACAAAACTATTCTATATTCACTCTTTTGACTTCCTCAACACAGACACATTATGGTACATTATGAGAAGAATCTGTCTTATAAACAATCCTTATTTGAAAGTACAGGTAGACTTACTGATATCCATGCATACCATCTACTACTATTACAACTGAATATAGGATCATCAGAGTGCGCAAATCAAACATTTCTATAAAGACTTATAAGCACATCATGGATGTTTGCAGCTGAAATTCTTAACGGTATGACAGTAAGGAGGCGTGACAGAGGGAGAGAGTGGTGAGAGGTAGTGAAAAAGATGAGCTGCAGTTTCATATCAACTCAAAAAGTTGAGATGGCTGAAAAAAGTTCACCAAAGGAATCTTAATGAGTTGCTGGTCTTTGAAAACGGCTGGGCCTGCGTAGGCCACAGAGGAAAGGGAAAAAAAATCATGCACACACACAAAAAGATAAAAAGACAAACAAACTGGAGTCAAAACAAACAGGGGACCGAGTTAAAAAAAAAGGCATGATTTAGAGGCGATTCTGTCTTAAACAACTACTAAAAAAAACAGTCCGTTTTGGAGAGATAGACAGGGCGAATAGGGGAGGGAGCAGGGAGGGAAAAAAATAATTAGCTTGTGAGAGTGGCCATTATATGCTTAGAGAGGGAAGTGGTCCGTGGTATTAAAGGACTAATTCCATAAGCCCAGAGAGCTTCCTGCTGAGCCTCTGATGCCATTTCTCTTTAGACAACATGTGTGCTGCACAGCCGCGCCAAAAAGAAGCCCTTTGTTTTCCCCGCGCTTTGTTCTGGCAATCAGCATGCCTCAAGTTTCTCGAAACACAGGTAAATAAACTCGCTGATCCAGATGGTGCAACAGATGTGAGAGCAGCACTCTGAAATCAACAGACAGTGGGCAGCGCTGCCCACTTCCCCCACCTCCCCCCTCCCCCGCACATTTTTAAACGCTAACTAATACGTGGCGCCGACGCTCCGGAGTGCCGAGCATCTGCTCCCTTCGGCCAGCCAAAGGTTACAGGTGTTCCTGATGCCGTCCCACGCAGCGTGGCACGGGCCGCCAGCGGGGTGGGGGAGGGGGGGGGGGAGGCGGTTGTTTTGGCAAGGGGCAGCGCACCGGCCGACACCCACCACTATGCTCGTGCTGCGCTTCCATTTGCTGGAGTGTGTGTGTCAGCTCGCGCTCGCGCCGCTGCGCCTGGAAGGTCAGCGCGGCCATGTCCTCCGCACAACAGCGCTCCGCTGCCTCCTTCTCCTGCCTGCAGAGAGACAGAGAGAGAGCGAGAGAGAGAGAGAGAAGCAGATGCATCACAAGCTGTATAATATTCTCACTCCCATAAATGCATACATTACGTATTAGCATCATAGCAGTTACTTAATCATTCATAATGGATAATAAGCCTTAAGAGTAGTAATAACTTAATACTGAACCTACAGTGTAACCTCTTTAAAGGGCCTGTATGTGGGAGCATACTTCAGTTCCTCACTCTCATAACTACACACATTACATACAAACTAAATATAAGTCAATGAGTAATTCATCTGGGTTACCATATCCTGCCTTAAGATAATGACTGGACAACGAAGCCCAGAGTTTAAAGGGTTAAGGAAACTGACCTGAAACACAAATGAACCGCAACAAAACATGCAACACATGTGGAAGAGTCTGACAGTGTGCACACAGACACACTCATACCAGCCAGTTAAGTTACTTAACTGTTCGAAAACAACGCCAACTTCCATTAGCAATACAAAGTCAGACTAAATGTCATTGTGATCTGCGGAACTGTCATCAAACCTCTCAAAAGCGAAGCATCTAAGCTTCTCTCTTTAAGACATAACTGTGGCCAACGAAGGACAGACGCTGAAAGGCGGGGGAAAAAAAAGGAAAAAAAAAAAAAAAAACAAGAAACAAACCGCACAAAGTCAAAGTGCATTAATTAACAGCAAAGCCCAAAACTTTTCTCGCACACTGGGTTTGGAACGTAGCTGGAGAAGTGACCGTCTCTGCAGGCCTGCTGTCGTCTGGAGTGTGAAGGCGCTCCGCCCGCGAGAGCTGTGAGAGAGAGAGAGCAGGGGAAAGCGGTGGGCCCCCGCTGTGCTTGAACAGCGGCCTAAAACACCATCCACACCAGCGCTCAGCAGGGGCTCACAAAGGCCTCGCAGCCAGCCATTTGTTACCGCGGCTTTCCAGGGGGCCCAGCCACTCGCCGGGGTGCGGGGGCGGTGGAGGGAGGGGGGGGTGTTTGTCGACCAATTAGCATGAGACAGACCGCCAGAAAGTTCCGACGAACACTTCGGGGGGAGAAAAGTTGGCTGGCGAGCCTTACAGAGCGAGTGTCTGGACACCAGAGAGTGAGAGGTGCACCATTGTTGGGCATTGTCAGCTAATGGCTTAGAGTGCAGTACAGGTGAGATGACAGCGTACGCTACCTACCTGAAGCTGCTTGCTTTATGTTCAGAGAGAGTAAATGGGTCTCATATATACATCTCTCTCTGCTTATTTACATTCATTATCATCTGTTAATATATTCTATATGAAGGTTCTGAGTTCAGCATGAAAGCCAGTGACACAGATGTCTAACATGCCGTGAATTGTGTTTATGTTTCTGATGAAGAATGTAAACAGTATGTAAAGTTAATCTAGGCTATTTAGCACTACATTTCAGTCGTACAATTTGGCTCTCTCTATTAAATATGACTTTTACTTGGACAAAATATTCCAAAAATGCTCATAGCTGCCATCTTCGTTTACCCAATAAGTTAACTTTTCACTCAAGCTCTAGTTGATGCATCCTCAAGCCAACTGACACCAACTGGCAATAAGCAGAGCAGGAAGCATACGCGTGCGTGAAGAGCCGCAGGCCGATAGGCTTCACTATTCCGCACCACCTGCAACAAGGACACGTGGCACAGGAGTAAACCACTGAAGAAATCACCACATAACAAACTCATCCCAATAACACCTGTACACCCCTAAAATGCTGGAGTAGCGATGTACTGATATACGTATTTTTAGGTTCAATGTAATTGTTTTTTTTCCAAGGTCAACACTCAATTTGATATTTTATGAGTTCAAAATGTCTTGAACCTACAAAGCTGCAATCATATACTACACTGATCATTTCAGTTCAGGGAAATATGGATTTTATATCAACACAAAAGACTGCAAAGTAGCATAAGTAAAAAGTATAATTAGAAGTGTACCATAAGTAAATTTAAGTGTGTTTAAAACTCAAATACTTAAAAAGCACCATCATTTCATTTCAGCTTTCTTGTGCAAAGTTTAAGGAAACCTGAACATAAAGTGAAGGTTCCAAGAAAAACGCTAACATTGGTACCTTTACGTTATTGAAAGTTATTTTATTTGGGTCTATTTGTGTCCAGAGTCATGCTACCACATGCTTTTTTAACTCAATGGCTATTCACCTTTTTATACGCTTTTGAATCCCGCTCTATAGAGCACCCTTAATATTTCTGTGTCTATTATCCCACCAGTAGCACTCTATGCTTGTACTTTTCTGAACATAACTAAGTTACCGTTTGTGTTTTTAGTCCCACATCGGAATCAACTGATTACTGTAATGTTTTAAACAATGATTTTTATTGCGACATTCTGACCTGACATTAACAATCAACTTCATAACTGAAATAAGTGAAATTACCTGAAATTAAAACAACATAAATCACAGTAAAATCACCTACACCCTCATGAAATAAGAGAGGGCTACAGCTATTTTTAATAACATTTGGTTTAGTGTTTTGTTGTGACAACCATTATTGGATTTTATTAACAAGTCTGTTTACCAAATATTGCCATGAAATGAAGGAAATGTTAAGATACAATCAGTCAAACATAGTTTGCACAATATTAATAGTGAATGTTTTGTAAAATGGCCATTTTAGGATACGTTTTCAAATCCGTGGAATGTTTTGTTTTTAATGAGTGTTCAGTGGAATCAGTGTCATTTTACTCTCTTTTCCACAGGAAAACATATGTTGTACCTAATGATGTAAAACTGTTTAGCAACATTTAATTAAAACACTGGGGCACTAAATGTGGAAAGATAAAAATTCTAAACAGTTACTACTGTTGCTGCTGTTAAAATTTTAAAGACATTCTTAAAGGTAACTTTGCAGATTTGTGCTCACTGAAATAACCAAATATGATCAAAAGACCAGAGTTCTCTGCCTACAGTGGCTTACTCCTATAGCCGTTAAGAGGTGTGGTTTGGTGCGGTGAACTCGGGCCAGGCAGAGGCCACCTCATACACCCTGTGGTGCCCATGTTCTGCAGCGGGTCAGTGTGTGCTCTGCGTGTGTTTACTCACTGACAGTAATGATGTGAGCGAGGCCTAGTGTCCTGCGGTCGGGAGGTGGATTTGGGTCGGCCGGGTGCGCCTTTTCAGGAGCAGCGTGGATCGCCCCGAACCGGCTCCGTGGCTGGGTGCTGCTGAGGGGAGAGGGCCGGGGGCTGCCTAAGTGGGCACTATTCAAGCTGTTGCCCATTTGATTTGGAATACCACAGACCGCTCGAGCGCAGAGTTTGCAGCACCCTGCGGTGCACCGTGATCCCACGCCAGAAATGACCAAATGCTACCGTTCCTAAAATGTGCACAAATTGGAGTCAGCCGGTTGGCTTCATCAGCGCTCAACAGTACACGAGCAGACTTGCCACCGTTTGTATGGTAATACATGTGCAATGGAAACTTTACAAAGTACAGCTTGCACCGTGTGGCAGGAGAAAAACTTACTCAAAGCGACTGCACAATATGACTTCTTCCCTGAATGTCTTTAAGCTGATCATTGTCCTGTAAGATTGATCAAATTTAAAGGTCAAAAGGATTTTGATTGTGATTCAAGTGAATTCAGGCAAAGAACCTGGACTTTCTAGTGAGGGGAACAGAAGTTGTCATGTTAATTCATTTAAGCTACAGGACCCAGAAGGAAACATTCCTTCTAAAAACTAAACATATTGCAGATGTTCATTAGAGATGCATTGTGATTATATTAGTATACTATAAAAAAGACTTAATTTCATACACAGTTGATGAATTTAGCACATAAGTTCTAAGGCAAAGCATTTAATTTTATATATTTGTTTTTTTGCAAAATTCAAAAATCAATGAATTTCATACACAATAAGCAATATGATCAATTACATCAAATTGTACTTTTTCTTCTTGGTCATATAGATATGTCCCAGTAAAACTCAATATAGGTCCTAGTGGCACACTCATGTCCTCCCCAAGGTCTACATGACACACACGCACACGCATACACACACACGCACACACATGCACACACACATTCTCACACACCCCAAACCTCAGATGTTTTACAGCATTTATTGAACGGCAGTTAGCGTCAATCACGCTTCTCATCCATTTCCCACTGATACACACACCCCCCTTCCCCCTGAAAAACACAGAGATGAAAGAGTCCAACCTGCCCCCCCAGTCTGCTTCACAGTCACTCACTCACTCACACACACACACACACACACACACACACACACACACACACACACACACACACACACACACACACACACGCACTCACACACTATTTACTCTATATCCTAACTGCTCCTAATGCTGCTCCTATCAGCCCTACTATCCACCTCCTTCATCTATCCTCTCTCTCTCTCTCTCTCTCTCTCTCTCTCTCTCTCCGCATGCTCCCCCCCCCGTTTGCTGTTCCCTCCCACCCTTTTTCCTTTAACTAAACTGGCTCTGGCTTCCTCCATCTGGTCCCCTTTCCTTCAGCAGCCCCGCACCTGTTCACACCTCCTCTCCTGTTGGACCGCATTGAACATTTCCTCCGCTGCCAGGGCTATTCTGGCACCCGCAACCTCTCTGTCATTCAATCCATCTGTCAGAAGTGAACTTTGTTTACCACCAGCTTCTGCTTTCTTCTTCAAGAAACGCAAAGCCCCCTCAAGGTCAGCGGCAAAACGAATTGCAGTTGCCACCGATTTACAAACAACTCCCTCCCTCGCTCAAAAGACCCCCCTCCATCAGAGCACAAAATACGTTACTAATGCTCCATTCTGTAGTGGGAAACATTCTTTTTCAAACTTTCCAGTTTTCATTTTTGTGGGTATGTGTCTCTTTAAGAAACTCACAGGGAGCTGGGGAACATAAGATGTTGAAGTATGTTCTATTAGCATTAACGTGAGGAGCGCCAATCTACGGCAGGAGAAGCCTAATATCAAACTTTCCTCATTTTCATCTGCTATATGTTGAAAATGTAGTCCTTCATAAGAACCTGGAGTGTTAAGGAAAGTCACAGGTAGCAGCCTGTGTCGAGAGCAAAATGAAGTTCAACACATTGAAAGTCAACAAACTTCCGAAGCATTGTGTCTTCGGAAGAGGAGTCAAAGCAGGTGGCCGGCACAGGACTAAAGGTGCGAAGAGGGGATGAGCGAGTGAGAGAATGAGAAAGACAGAGCGTTCTCCCAGGATGAAACAACCCGTGCCAGAGACGCTGCTGACGTTCCTGCTCTGGGCATGCGACACATGGCCGGAGCTGCAGGCCGACCTGCAGGGGCCTGCGCCAGACCCCCCACCTGATCCACCTCTCCACGTTGCCTTCATCACCAAACACGTCCACCCCAAAGCCCTACACACCCATGGTACGGAATCAAACCCGGGCAGAAAAAAGCGGCGCAGCCACTGAGGAGCATAACAAACGCTGCTTTTAACCCAACAGGGTGTCAGGCTGGCGGGGCTGGAGGTTGCGCCCAGCCCTTCCGCTCCGCTCCCTCGTGATGGGCTTTTGTGAGGGGACGCTCGCTTTGTGATGGACTCCTTCTGCCATCTGGAGAGTGGTGGAGAGGAAAGAGAGGGAGTCCAGGAAAAAGGAGAGAGAGAGAGAGCAAGAAAAAAAGAGCTGTCCCACATGATGAGAGCCACTGGCCACTGGGCCTTTGATGTACTGTACATATGTGCGTGAGACGAGGGGGCTCAGTAATGCCTCACAAAGAACTGGGCCGTATGAAGTATTCAAACGTTTAGGAGAGTATGGCAAACGACAATGGATTCAACAGCATCAAATGTTATGTGGCTGCAGACATAAACAACTCCAGCTTTTCATGTCTGCAGCCACGCAAGTCTCTTTGATAAAGTCGGTTCAAGAAAATCATTTAATATGCTCGCTTATTTTACCATTAAGTACCATTAAAAGCGACGGCTTCCACACTTTAACTCAAACAGAAATAGAGCTAGAGAACTTCTGTATTTACTCAAGTAAAATTTTACCAATGGGGATTTCCTGTTTCGCTCAAGTACAGGATTTTTTACTTTGTCCACCAGTGGTATTGCATTAAACATTTAGAACGTCATAACAAATGACAGTGTACACCATTACAAAGATATACACCAATGAATTCCATAGCTTCAAATGTGACCAGTATAACACCATTATACCAGCATAACACTATACCAAATAAATCCAAAGGCATGGCAAAAAGCAGTGAATTCAAGTATGACGAGGGCTGGTTATTGTTCAAAATGATATTTGATATTTATACCAATACTGACACCTTGAGTTGAACATCAGCAGAAGTAGATTAGGATATGGATCATCACTCACCAGATTGATTTGATACTCAGGTGTACTGAACTAATTTACTCAGTACCATAAATGTACTGAATGTCAGTACCTAGCCCTAACAAGGACAGTGCTGTATTATATCAAATGTTTAAAAGGGAAAAAAAGAATTAACTGTGTCTACTATAACTCTAGTACGTTCAACAGTCATTTTCAAAGTAAAAAGAATTAAATACAACCTCTGCATGTTTTTAAAAACATTTTTCTGCAGTTACTTTATATTTAACTTATAAAAAAGAAAAAATTAACAGTGATTTGCGCAAATGTTCCCACACCCTGCCATTATAGTCTCAGAACTTAATTAACTTGTTAGGCCTTAACAGGGTCAAGGAATTTATTATGCTCTGACATTATGAACAGCTGAACATTTCTAAGGACCGTTCTTGACTTTCCAAACCAATCCTAACAACTTGTTAGGCCTTAACAGAGTTAGGATTGGTTTGGAAAGTCAAGAACAGTCCTTAGAAATTGTCAGCTGATCATAATGTCAGAGCATAATAAATTCCCTGACCCTTCAAACCTTATTAGAGAATTCTATGGCACATCAGTCACTTTTATAACCAATGTCGGTTGCACCTTGCACTTTGCTCTGTGAATTTATTTATTGGCTGTTAGAAAAATCTACTGCACTGCTCCATCTACAGATAGTTCTTTACCTTGTACAGAAAGTCTTTATACCCTTATATATTTTCTATTGTTCTGTGTTTGATGGATGTCGAATATGTTTCCTACTGTATTGCGCTGTTGCTGCTGGATGCCTAAAGTTCCTTCGGGATCAATACAGTATCTGTCTGTCTGTCTGTCTGTCTGTCTGTCTATCTATCAACACTAAACAACCATGGGCTTCTCTAAGCAGCTGGCTAAGATCTTAAAATGAAGCTTATTGCTTATAAGTTGGGAGAGGTTATAAAAGGACATCAAAGTTCTTCCAGCTCCCAATTTCCATTGTCCAAAAAAATCATTAAAAATGGAAGTTAAGGGAAACTGGAAGTCAGTGCAAGATCTGAAAGACCAAGAAATTACAACTGGTCATGTACTGAACAGAGAAGTAAAGCAACACCCCCATATGACAGCAAGAGACCTGTATGGAGGTGTAACTGACACAGGATTGAGAATGCACTGTTCTACTGTGCAGTGTTGCTTACATTAACATGATCTGCATGAAAATTTCATCAGGAGGAAACCTCACCTGAAGTATGTCTGAAGTACGCAAAGTAACATCATAATGAGCCAGAGGCATTTTGAAAAAAAAACTGCTGTGGACTGATGAAGTAAAAATGGAACTCTTTGACCTCAAGCACCAAAGGTACGTTTGAAGACTAAAGGAGCAGCATTTGATGAAAAGAGCACCCTGCCAACAGTTAAGTATGGGGGTGGATCTATTATGCTTTCTTTGGCTTGTGAGGCAGCCAGTGGCACAGGACACACTGCACAGGCAGACAGAAGAATAGTTTTCAGTTAAATATCAGCAAATTCTGGAAGCAAATTTGATACAGTCAGTCAAGAAACATAAGCTGAAAAGAGGCTGACATCTAAAACAGGATAAGGATCCATGCAGAAGCTTAAAATGGCCCTAACAGTCCCGTCAATTAAGCTTCATTGCTTCATTGCTCAATCTGCATTATAAAACAATGTTTCAGGCATCAGGCAGTGTATTCATAATCATATGATGCAATAACTTTCTATAATATAGCTATTAGAGATATTAAATGCTTCAGACATCTGGTTCCTATCACCACCTCTGTGGACTACATTTCCATTTACGGCATTTGGCTGACGCTCTTATCCAGAGCGACTTTGAATTTGATCATTTTACACAGGCAGGCCAAGGTGGTGTTAGGAGTCTTGCCCAAGGACCCTTATTGGTATAGTGTAGGGTGTTTGCCCAGGTGGGGATTGAACCCCAGTCTACAGTGTCGAAGGCAGAGGTGTTAAACACTACACTAACCAACCACTATTCTGATGTGGTACTCTAGCATTGAGCATTTCATATTAAATCACACTAAATGACTTTCTTTACATCTTTAACATTTAATTATGGAGAAATCCTGAGAAAATTGGTGGAAGTTCCCTTTAAGTAAACATATCATAGTTGATATGTACTTGATGTGTACATTTGTTCAAATCTGTGTTTGCTAGCCATGTTCTGGCTAGTTCCTTCTCAAAAGTAGCTAAAACTATGGAACTATGGAAGCAATCACTACTGAAACATCTGGTGCAGTTTTGGAACAGCTGTGACTGTTTTGGTAGTTACAAAATGGAACAAAAAATATGATGGAATAAAATATAAAAATATAAGGGATAAGGTCACTCAAAGGAAATACATTTTAGTCTAAAGTCTAAAATGTGTTTTCAACTCTGATTTTGAGCCAGTTCGGTCCACAGAGAAAACTAAACCCAAAGTAAAGATTCTTGGGTTTGGGCATAAGCAACAGGCACTGATAAATCATAGTGAAGTATAACAGGCCCAAGAATGGGCCTCAGTCTCCAATGTCTAAGTTTTTTTTCTTCAATTCTTGATAAACGTTCCAAGAAAAAGTCTGTCAGATTCATGACGTGTTCTTAAACCACAGAACTGTTCACCTTTGTGCTCGAGTGTGTGTAGATTCTGTTCTCACCCAAGAACTAATCCCAAATAAGAAAACATTGGTAAATGTCAGAATCTTCATGAAAACTGTATAAGTGGGTTTTAAGAAGAAATTTCTTATTAAGAACATTTGGTAAATGAGGCCCATTGTTTACTCCAGTTTCCTTTCACCCACTCTTTTTTCTGACTGCAAACATTTTTTAACAAATCTTTTTATCCTTCCAGGTAAATGTCAACTGGACTTTGACATTAAATCTATGGTCTACCTTAAAGCAAAACTTATGGAGACCAAGAAAAGGGTGTCATGGACAGAGAAATGGGAAGGAGAGCAACCCAGCTTCCAGAAACAGTAAGTAGGCCACTTTCTCTGGGCAGAGCTGGCCCAAGTGAGAACAGTTGCACCCGACAGATTTGCCTTCACTTTGCCTGGGGACTCGCAACATTCTGCCCTATACCAGTGCGCCTGTCGGAGAGATGGGCCACAGCACTCAAGCACTTTTTATGGCACTCCTTCCACATCAAAGTCATTAATAGGACCAATAAACTGATAAATAAACCAATAAAAGAACAATCAGCAAACCGTACACTACAAGATGTTTTATTAGTATGTGTTGAGCACTGACAATTTATTATACACCTAGAAAGGAAACAAGACTAATAAATGGCCCCATTTCTAGTAGATGCTATCCAGGTAGAATACATGCTGTTATATACTGTATAGTCTGTATATATTGTATAGCTAAAGCATGTAAAATGAGGATACTGTGACTTATCTGCTAAAAAGTATCCAAGGTCAATTATTACTCATAGTTGGACATTTTTGTCTGTAGTTATAAAAAAAATCACAACTTGTATATTAAACAACTTTTTAAAGTTTTTAGAATAATATAAACAACAGTACAACATGTAATCCTTACTGCTTACGATAACATATTTTTATAGAGACCACCAACCACAAAATTTTGTCATGACTACATATGTGCCCTAAAGCAAATGTAACATGATGCATTCTGTTATTGACAGATTAGGGGAATACTGGCACTGTGTGAGGAAAATCAGATTCAGGCCCCCATTCTCTGGTGTATACTACACGCTCCCGATACATGGCCGCAAATGAACAGCACACATGTAATTGCCCTGAACTTGGTTGGGGCATTAAATAATGGAGTAAATGGCTGGCAAATGAGTTGAGGTCTTGCTCAGTTGAGGGGCATAGCCTCTGGCATTGCATCTGGTCTTATAGGCCAGCAGAGAAGCATGATGCATGGAAGAGAAAGAGGGGAAATCACCACTAATACATGAAAGCAATACACAAAGTGAAACAGGAAATGCAGTTCATTGCAGAATCTATTAATAAGATGTATGGCTAAACAAACAAATGTAAAGGGCATATATAGCCATATGAAAAAAAAAAGTAAAAGTAAAAACCCAAATTTAAAAATAGTTTTTTCTGCAACTTCTAGTGTACAATATCTATGATATTTGCTAAGTTTAACATTTGGGAAAAACAAAACATAGAATGTGGCCTGTATAAAACTATGGCACTTTTTGTGTCCCCCCCAACACGTAAAAGACAGCACATAAACAGTAACTGTACATTATCGTAGA
The DNA here is from genome assembly GCF_015220715.1 of Pygocentrus nattereri. NCBI lineage: Eukaryota > Metazoa > Chordata > Actinopteri > Characiformes > Serrasalmidae > Pygocentrus > Pygocentrus nattereri. The sequence continues at coordinate 31,255,201 of NC_051215.1, read as the reverse complement.
GGATGTGCACTTATTTTGGCCATGTGCGCCCAAACTCTGCATAGAACCGAAGACTGTTACACTCACACTGTGAAAGAAAATGGTTTAACATTACATCTTCGGGGCTATAAAAGTCTTCATTAGATTAAATCAGACCATCATTATTTATAACACATACACATACATACATACATTTACACACACATGCATACATACATAGAGCTTTGCCATATGTTGTCTCTATTGATGTCAGCAAGTTCAGGCTGTCCAGAACTGTTCTTGTTTATCAAGACAATTTTCTTGTAATCATTTCATGTCGCTTTAGACAAAGGGTTGATTTTAAAATGTCACATAACTAGTTGACATCAAAATGATATACAGTCTGAAATTCAGAGAGCACCTTTCACCCGTTAAAAATACCATTAAACACAAGTTATTATTTTTTTCAACACCAGGGAAAATGTAGAAAATGCATATTTAATAGAAAACTACATGGGAGCTTCAACAACTAAATAGAGTAGATTTTTCTGTATTTAGTGTATCCATCCTTTGCCTTCAGTCTTATGCCCAGTTTCTCTTATGTTCAGTTTTAAGTGATCTCATTAAATGGATTGGATTCTGACCTGATGTGACAAATCCACATTTTGTACTGTTTTAGTTACAGTTGCTAATGTTGTTAATGATGATGTTAAGGTAACGACCCACTATTCAGTAGCCTGCTTGTCATGCACTGCATTTGTACCTTATTAAGTTTGAAAGAAAAAAAGTAGGATCAGAAATTTCTCTGGACTAAAGTCATTTTCAAACTGTGGGCCAGGGTCCCCAGTAGGCCATGGTGGTACTGCTAGATGACAGTGATGTCAGTCATTATGTATTCAAAACTTTAAAACTTCAGTAAAACATATGACATTTTAATTCATATATATCATTTTAAATATAATAAATATTATTGTCATCATTTACAAAAGTAAAACATTAAATATACCTAAATATTTAGGTCGAGCTCAGTGATTGGTCTGGCAAAAAACATGACTGATGTAACCGACATATGTTTTTATTTTTAACAAAAGTCAATTTAAAACATTACTGCTTCTGTTCATACAGCATTTATGAATAAATGGCTATAAAATTTTGATTTTTTTTTTGGTGCTTGTTATGTTGCATTGATTATATGGTCAACTGAAATTTGATGGGATACATTGATTATTGTGTTATATAAAAGTATCTCAGTGTTAAGATCATATTAACTGGTAGAAAGAGCGGTCTCCTCAGTGGGATCCTCACTCTACCCTTCAAGAATCATCATAGAGCTACAACGCAAAACCTAGCTCAGGCTGGGAAAATCTTCCTGTGGGCCGCAAAGGTTTTTCTAATTGGTTCTGTGGGCCGTGAGCTGCAAAAAGAACCCCTGAACAATAAAGTTTAGTAGTCCGTTAAAAGGCGGGACTTGTGCTGAATGCTTGTACAGAACTTGCACATTTGTTTGAAATGCAACATCCCTAGACCTAAAAACTTGAGTCAACCTCAGTCAAGGCCACTAAAGGCCATGTACTACCACATTCCATGAGGTTAACAATGACAGAAGACAAAAGCTCTGGTCCTACAAGATGACTAGAAAGAGGAAGAGGAGGAGGAGAAGGGGGCCAGCAGCCCTGCCGGCGAGGCGTGAAGATGTAGCAAGGTCTCATCCCAGGCCAACGGGCACACCACTGTCAACATCATGGCGCTCGGTGGGCGGCTCGCCGGCACTCTCCCGCCTGGCCGGCAGCGGTCCCAGCTGCCCCATCCGTTACTGTCTGATTAGTTCTGCTAAGCAGCCCCTCCTCTTCCAGCCCCACCGCCATCTGCTCCCCCAACAAGATGGCTGCCTCCCAGAACCGCGCGCAACCGCCCTCCTACCTGCCAGTGCCCGCGCCCACGCTCGCCCCAAAGCGCTAACATGGCTCCTCACGGCTGGCGGCCGCCCCCCTTTCCCCAATCACCCTTTATTGTTTTCCACTCTTCACTACAATGACCACTACTTTTGCGGGAGGTGCAGGGCTCTGTTGTTTTGTTTCCTGTCGGATGGTACATGCACCCCCTGCCGACTTGGTCTACAGCAGTTTGGTGGTGCGGCAGAACCTTGTGCATGGCGGCAGACCTCGCGCACGGCGGCAGCCTCCCTCTGGCGTAGAGCTGCATCTGCTCGCTCTTTTATTCATTTTCCGATTCTCGCCCTTTCGGGGTATTGTGGTCCACACCTCCTCCTCCTCCCCACAAGTGCTCATGTCAGACTGAGGAAAGGCAAAGAAGCATGCAAAAGTTTAATGGAATTCTGGGGTGAGATGAGCGACTTTTTAACGCCAACACTGCAGTGGGTCTTTACGACCTCTAGGAACAAGAACGTCATCTGAGTCAATGACACTGGAGGTAAAAAAATAAAAAATAAGAGGCCTCATCATCACTGAGGTTCAGCTGCATTCAAAATGCTATGGGAAGACTTGTACTGTCCCTCTTTAGATCCTCCATTGTGGTTTTGCACATACTGTCCATCCAACAACCTGACTTTTAAAGAGTTTCATGTATTCTATCAATTGTGATGAACCATAGACACATTTAGTTCTAAAGCAGAGCAAACAATGTTTTCAATTAGAGTTTTGAAACAAGAGTTCATAAAATAAACCAGTTTTTCAAAAGCTTTATGTAAAAGAGGCACATTGCTCTGAAAGCTGGTCCAAAGCTTAAAGCAAACACAAAAGCTTCACTGATATAAGAGCAGTAGTGTAGGAGGATGCACTGCTCATGTTCACAGTGAACTCTTGAGCTTCAAGGCAGAGGTTGGCCTAAACCAGTCCATACACACACAGACCGTAATGAGGTATCAAATGCCGCCTTTGTGACACAGCCATTCACTCTTTCTTCAGTAATTCCTTTTCATACTGGCTGCTTGAGCCAGAGACTCAAAGCAGATTGGCCTCATAAACATCTTTTTGCTCCCGTAAACAAGCTTTTAGCTCCTGTAATTTCATTTTCCGGAGCGTAGGGCTGAATGGTGTCTTCCTTGCTCTAAACAGCCAGCATTCGTTGATGCAGTATGCAGGTTTGCTGTGCACAGAAGGCTGGGTTTGCTCTAGTTCAGACAGTGGTCATTAATATTTCCTAGCTTGATATGTGTGTTTACCCCTGAAGGTTCTCCTTTTCAGACTGTGATGATGTTATCGTTGGATCAGAACTTTGGACTCGGCTGCCAGTGTTGTTTTCTTGGCCGTTTGGTCGTTAAAATGGATGCTACGATTCTCATGGACGGAGTGGGAGGGAGGCAGGCGAGGCCTCTGTCCCTGTCCAAACCTTGGCGAACTCCAGCAAACACAGTGCCGCAGCAGTGTGGGGAATTTGTCGAGGTGGCAAATCAGATGGCTAGAGCCGCAGCAAAAGTACACAGCTCTCTGCCTCGCACTGTTTTGTTGTTTTATTTAGTTTTTTTCCTTTATGCCCTATGGGGTGTGCAGAATGTTGGGAGAGTGGGGGGGATGTGTAAGTAATAAGGGGGTGGGGGGACAAAAAGGCATGAGCAAACAAAAAACAAACAAACAAATGGAATAAAGTCTGGGCTGAAAGCCGTCAGAAGGCGGCGAACAGAGCGGGGGGATTAGGACGAATCCTGGGCTGCCCACCGCACAGCTGGCTGATGATCCGTTGCTGGAGCCGCCGGCCCTGCCTGTTTCCCCAAACACGCGCTGGGGGGATCGGGGGGGCTGGGGAGAGGGCCCAAAAAAAGTGCGAGAAAGAGAAAGAAAGAGACAGAGAACAGAGAGAATGAGTGAAAACACAGAGAGAGTAAGAGCTAAAGAGAGACAGAGTGAGAGAACAGAGACAGAAATAAAGAGAGAGGAAAGACAGAGTAGAATGAAAGAGAGAACACAGAGACAGGGAAAAAAGAACAGAGAGAGAGAGAGAGAGAGAGAGAGAGAGAGAGAGAGAGAGAGAGAGAGAGAGAGAGAAACAAAAAACAAAACTGCTTCATGTGCGTCCGTTTGAGGCAGCTGTGATCATTCAGGCTGTGAGATGAGAATGGAGAGAGAGGAGAATCAAAGGGCAGCTTCAGAGGCCCAGCTCACATGCCCGCCCACCGGTCATTTCCTCTGGATGGCACACAGAGATGTCCCCATCACAAAGCCACCGCTGCTCCCGGGCTACCAGCGGGGCGGCCGACGTGCCTCTGCCTTACAGGGGATACAGCTGATCCGTGCATGTGTGTGCGTGTGTGTGCACGATGTGTGTGCGCGGAGTTGGTACAAGGCAAGCAAAAGCTGGGAAAGACACAGCTTAGCCCCAAGGAAGAGAGAGAGAATGGACAGATGTCTACTGCATCTGTGCACTGTGGCTGGCTCAGAGAACCTGCCTCGGCAGTGCACATCCACACACACACACACACACTGTTCAGCAGCTAAAAAGCTCTGCACTGCCAATGGCCAGACCGGTCAGCGGCTTAACCTCTGTGATCTTCAGCAGGCCATTTTGTTGCCTGAGCGAAAGTGAGTAAAGAGCGTTTAAAGGACAGAGTCCTCTGCCTCAACAGTGCCTCTGCACTGCCTACCTGCTGACCAAACCTCAATCCAGCACTCATTAATAATTCACACTATGGAATGCACAATAATATCAGAATTGTATCAGTATCAGCAGATGTTTGCTTAAAAAATATTAGAATTGGACATTCAAGCTGAAGGTATTATTGCACTCTTAAAAAACAGAATGTTTAGGTGATCCTGAGCTGCTTGCTAAAATATCTGTATTTATTCATCTCACTGCATTTGTAACTCTACTGAACAAAAATGTTAGATTTCTCTGTAATTCTGATCTAGATAGATTTAGCCCCAATTTCTAAATTTTATAAATCTTTATGTATCAGTATTAGTATATATATGTCCATAAAATATCAGATACCAACAATGGCCTGCTATTCCCATATTGGTACATCTCTAATCCACATTGTAGAGCTGCTCATACCAATCAATGCCATTTTAAGTGTTTTTTTTAAAGTCGTTTTCCTATTTGTTAACAATTTCTACTTTCAAAAGTCTGCTGAAGACTGTGCGATGACAGCGATCTTATATGTTTATTGCATGTCAGACTGCACAACATGCTGTTAAATTTAATGGCAGACTGTGACGTCATCTATGCTTCATGTCAGGTTATAGAATGAAGATTTTCTAGCAATAGATCTGCGATGCATGACAATGTGGACATTCTGCTTCACAGTTCACTCTATCTGAACGCTGGGCCATGCTAGCGTACCTAAGCTAACATATATATTTTTAGTTATAAAGTTTCCTTCTTCATCTTTGTGCTTTTTTGTTATCGTGACATAAACTTGACAGTGTAATTCTACGTTAATTTCAGTCAAAATAGGTCAAACCAGTTTTTACCCAGAGTTACACCATATATAATGGGTAAAAACTGGTTTGATCTAATTTGATTGAAATTTAATGTTCTTTAATCTTGAATAGATTTTAATCTCTGATTATGCAGTAAATGCTCAGCACAATCACGTATTTCACAATACTAGGCATATTTTGCCACACAAATGAACATGAATCTTCCATGTTCCTAATAACATTGACATTTTCTTTTATTTCTAAACTATCCTTAAAAGCACATATCTTACAAAATATGTTACAAAATGGTTTAAAACACCTAAAATTTTTGATTGCTGCTTTGAGTTGCACAAATATACTCACAAATATTTGTGATTTTTTTTTCTTCAATATAAACTTAAGTCTTTAATATGCTGACATGGTATGTAAGTATGCAGAACTAAAGATTTTACTATCAACAGATAACTACTGCTTTACACTTTCACTACAGAAATATCAGACTTCAAATTTACATGATTATATTACCATACGTAAAGAATATGAAATTCACATGCAGATACCACACCTACAACACAGCATATGTGCCTACTAATCAACACAAATAATGGATGCTGAGTCTAGAAGAAGTGTGTAGTCAAGTACACAACGACTTTACCAAATGTAAACAAATAGCCCAAATTATTCACTAATGTTTCCTGAACAGCATGGCTCTTCATAATGCCTCATAAACAATACATGACTGCGCTGTAATACTCTGCCTCCTCTCTCTGGTGAACAGATGCTGTCCCTCCTCTGCAGCTGTGCAGCTCTGTCTCAGATGCTGCAAGAAGCATGTTACCTCCACAGGGACACGACCCAGCATGCCATCCAAACCCACTGAGGCTGCCACATCGCCTCGCTTTACTGCCGCAGAATGGAACATTCTCAGAGAGATCGAAGAGGAGAATGCCTCACTGTGAGTCACCATAGGACAGGTGTTGGGTGTGTAAATGCACTGGGTCAAGGAGAAGCAACTTTGACTATAAAGTAAATAAAGGGCAATTTTCTTCAGTACAATACCATTAGTTGCCCAAAGAAGAGATCCTGGGTCCTGGAGAGCCAGTGTCCAGCACAGTCTGGTGACTTTTCTGCTCAAACACACCTACACAACTTACTGCCGAGTTGAATCAAGCTTAATCAGATCGTGTTGGACTAAGGCTTTACAAGCCCCAAGCTTGAGACTTCTGTACTTCAAAAACTAAATGTTTCTAAATGGTTCTTGGCTTGGAAGTACAGTATTAATTCAAACTTTGAATTAGAATAGAACATTATTATGTCAGAGTTCTTTAACTTTCTTTAAAGAAAGGTTTTTTTCACACATCTCATGTACAAAAATAGTCGTTTATCCCTTTAATTCTGAACAAAAAGGCATCTGTGTTGTTGTCACACTTCCTTCAATATTTAAAGAACATGATCCAACCAAGCTGTATATTTTTAGGGCTGTCAAAGTTGGTGCATTAATAACTTGTTAATGCCATTTTAATAATGTGTTGAAGTAATAAATTATGAACACCACAAATCTTTCTGCATGTTTACCATATGTTGTTATGACCTCTTGTACACAAACAGGTTTTAATAGCTTTTAAAGCAATCCCTTCAGCAGACTATGCTGGAAAATTCTCACAAAAGACCAGTGGATAAGTCAATGTGCAGCAAACTAACAAAGGCAAAAGCAAAGCACCAGTTACCCCCAAAAGCCTCCACTGTAACAAAAATCCACAAGTTGCATGAACATGAGCACCAGCGAGAGGCTACAATCACAGAGGAGTTAAAACCACTGGCTGCATATATCTTACATACTATATAGTATACACAAACATTTTGTTGGAACCGCTGTTTTTCTCACTGGACTCATACGATTTTCAGGTGAACACTGCATTTTCATTTAGTTTATACACTTGGCAGACACTCTTAGGACACATTCACAAAGACATTTTTGAATATGTAAGTAATGTTCATGTTGCCTTTGTTTTCAATCAGAATTATGCTTTGATTGACAGCAGACATCAACACACTGCAGTGTGCGAAAATGACACTCACTATTGTTCAAAAAAGTTCACCAGAGTTGAACCTTTGATGGAGCGTACATCCCATCCTTCTCTGGTCTACATTAGATAGCAAAACAATATGAGACAATAAAACAATCCAAAACAAAATGTAGTCAATCTAGTAAAACAGAGACTGGTTTGATTTATTAAAAGAAACACTGGTAATTTGCACTTATGAGCTTTGCAAGTGTGCAAATGATTTCTGCTTGCAACGAAACACACCCACAACACACCAGCAATGCTTATCAATGTGCATCTTACGATGGATATCAAAATGTCTTTTGAATGCGGCCTTATCCAGAACGACTTACAATTTAAATATGCGAGTGTTAGGTGAAAGTAACAGTAGGATTCTTGTCCTTGCCTTATTGGTATAGTGTGGTACGTTTGCCTAGGAGGGGACCTCAAACCAGTCTGTGGCAAGGACGACAGCAGCCACCCACTCCACCAACTGCCTTCACACAATATAAATAATGTTTCAGCCCTCACACAATTAAACAAGGTTGCTGAATTACTGAAGGTAAATGATACATCCTGATGACGCTTATTTTATCCATTCATAAAACTACAACAAAATGCACTACTTTTAAATAGAAAAAAAACTTATTAATTATTAAATTATTAAAAATTAAATTAATATTATACCTTACACTTCAGTCACCTTTTATCATTACTGGTAAAACAAATCTGAACTGAAACGTGCACATGCTTACTCAAACCATTACAGTCTATGCAACCATAATTTCATCACTTTTATACAGTAATAGAAAACATGGCAGCACACAGAAAGTGAATGCTGAGTCTCTGAATGTTGAAGATCCACACTTTAAAAGCTTTTTAGGGAACTAAATGTGAGTCTCTACGGCATCACAAATAATTTATTTTGAAACCTTTACTTCTAAAAGCATGGCAAAGGACAGTTCAACCCTATGACCTTCCTCTCCTCCACAGGCTGCAGGGGCACATCTGTGCCACCATGACTGGAGGTGTCATATACAGCACTGCAGCCTCTGCCACCTCTGCCCAAAGGAGGGGGAGCAGTAAGGTGATACCTGCCAGGCAGATTCTCACATAGTCTGTCCGTGAGCACACAACAGAGCAGAGATGCACTCCTCTACCCACATTATGATTTCAGCATGACTAACAGCTGACTGTTGACATTCAAAACTGTCCCAACATGAAGTCAAAGTGGTTAATACAACCCCAACTCCAATGAAGTTGGGACGTTGTGTAAAACAAATAAAAACAATGATTTGCAAATCCTTTTCAACCTATATTCAATTGAATACACTACAAAGACGAGATATTTAATGTTCAAATGGATAAACTTTATTGTTATTTGCAAATATTCACTCATTTTGAATTTGATGCCTGCAACATGTTCCAAAGAACTTGGGACAGGGGCAACAGATGACTGGGAAAGTTGAGGAACGCTCAAAAAACACCTGTTTGGAACATTCCACAGGTCAACAGGTTAATTGAAAACAGGTGAGTGTCATGATTGGGTATAAAGGGAGCATCCCTGAAAGGCTCAGTCGTTCACAAGCAAGGATGGGGTGAGGTTCACCACTTTGTGAACAACTGCGTGAGCAAATAGTCCAACAGTTTAACAACAATGTTTCTCAACATGCAATTGCGAGGAATTTAGGGATTTCATCATCTACAGTCCATAATATCATCAAAAGATTCAGAGAATCTGGAGAAATCTCTGCAAGTAAGCGGCAAGGCAGAAAACCAACATTGAATGCCCGTGACCTTTGATCCCTCAGGCGGCACTGCATTAAAAACTGACATCATTCTGTAATGGATATTCCCACATGGGCTCAGGAACACTTCAGAAAACCACTGTAAGTGAACACAGTTCGTCGCTCCATCTAAAAGTGCAAGTTAAAACTCTGCCATGCAAAGCGAAAACCATATATCAACAACACCCAGAAACGCCACCGGCTTCTCTGGGCCCGAGCTCATCTGAGATGGACTGACGCAAAGTGGAAAAGTGTCCTGTGGTCTGACGAGTCCACATTTCAAATTGTTTTTGGAAATCATGGACGTCGTGCCCTCCAGGCCAAAGAGGAAAAGGACTGTCCGGATTGTTATCAGGGCAAAGATTAAAAGACAGCATCTCTGATGGTGTGGGGGTGTGTTAGTGTCCATGGCATGGGTAACTTGCACATCTGTGAAAACACCATTAATGCTGAAAGGTACATACAGGTTTTGGAGCAACATATGCTGCCATCCAAGCAACGTCTTTTTCAGGGATGTCCCTGCTTATTTCAGCAAGACAATGCCAAGCCACATTCTGCACGTGTTACAACGTGGCTTCGTAGTAAAAGAGTGCTGGTACTAGACTGGCCTGCCTGCAGTCCAGACCTGTCTCCCATTGAAAATGTGTGGCGCATTATGAAGCACAAAATACGACAACAGAGACCCCGGACTGTTGAGCAACTGATGTTGTACATCAAGCAAGAATGGGAAAGAATTCCACCTACAAAGCTTCAACAATTAGTGTCCTCAATTCCCAAACACTTATTGAGTGTTGTTAAAAGGAAAGGTGATGTAACACAGTGGTAAACATGCCCCTGTCCCAACTTCTTTGGAACGTGTTGCAGGCATCAAATTCAAAATTAATGAATATTTATCCTTTTGAACATTAAATATCTTGTCTTTGTAGTGTATTCAATGATTTGCATTCAAGGATTTGCAAATCATTGTATTCTGTTTTTTTTTATTTATATTATGTCCCAACTTCATTGGAATAGGGGTTGTAATATGATTGTAGGGCTTGACTGAGCAGCATTTTACAAGCATCCAATACTACTTAAATATTAGTGCTCAACACTGCCTTTAAAAACAATATTCACTTTTCATATTTAACTATACTTTTATCTAGTTTAAAATGGGCTCTTATTTTTAAACCGCAATTTTTGATTCAACAGATGAACATCTTGCTCAAAATCAAGGTCTCTGTGAACTGTTTTATACTAAACTTGCATTTACAGCCATTCATAACTTAAAGGAAACAGCTACACCTTTTATCTATCCTGCTATGTGTTTGCCAGTGACAGATAAAGCAGTGACTGAGGACGAGTTCAGCTTCTTCACTTGAATATTGCTCAACTGTCAAAAGTACAGCCAAACTAATTGCCATTTACTCCATATACACTGTCTGCGAGAATAAAACACAATGCATAAGGAGTTATTTTGTAGGAACACCAACCTGCTCAAATAAGCAATAACAACTACAATAAGACCCACTGGCTAAACAGATATCTAATTTGTGGCAATTTGATCTGGTGTGGATTCCCTCACTGATAGGTTGCTTTATGTGGTACCTGGAATTTATGAGTTTTCTCTAAAGTCCTCTGTTAGCTCATAGAAAAAAAGGCCCAAATTCCATTTGTTTGTAGTCTTTACAAAAAGTGGGCAATGTTGGGTTGAAGACATAAAAGACATCGAAGAAAGAAACGTAGTGGCTCAGTCAGTCAATGACAATTATATCTACATGCACATGATCTCATGTATAGTGGTTTCATCAACAAAACATAATAACAAAGAATAAAAGAATCTAGCATCTAGGGCTGGTGCAAATAGCAATTTATAGGCTTGGAATAACTGTTGTACCAGCATACTCATAATTTTTTTAAAATCCTAATTAACTGTAATATTAGATATGTTTGTTACTGCAGTTCAAAACAAATCCAGCAGGCAGGAACAATGTATTTATTAATAGTGGTATCAGTCATGATATGAGGCCAGTATACTACATATTTGGCATCAACATACTTAATATTACTGTGGTTTACCTTTCCCAACACGTATTTTAGACGACTCATTAAACTTGACTCTCCTCCACTGTATACCTATCTCTTCACATAAATTTTGCTCTGCATATTTTCTTTATTATCTCATAAATTAAAGGTCTCATGTAAACATATTTTCTTAGGCATCTTTGTTACGATTTAAATCACTGATTATTCTTTAGTTTTTTAAAAATCTTTCATATATTAACTGTTCTATCTAAAGGCTTCTGTTCCTTAAACATATTGTAGTTTATGCTGCAAATGTTGTGGCTTACAAAACAGCCTCCAAACATTAAAATGAACACCAACAAATAACAAACAAATTCTCAAATCCTGACTATTGTAATTATTGGGGCCAGTTTCACCATTATAAGTTTAATTTCCATAGAAGCCAATCCAGCAGTATTACCAACAGAAGTTACAGTTTGGGGTTCATCAGGAACAAGCTCAAAACAGAATTGGCAAGATGTCAGAAACACTTAGCCCTACAATATGTTAGATTTTAAAAAACTTCACATAACGCTGTTAATCAGTGAAACACAAAGATAGAACACACCGCTTTGAGCTATGTAGACACATAATGTTGGTAGCCTAAATTAGTGAAATTTGCTGCTTTGCTTGTTGTGATCAAAGTGTGAAAATGTAAGTGCAAAATTAGAGACCTGCCTTTTAAAAGAAGAACCTTTTTCAAATCAATTTAGACTAAATGTTGAGATGTACTGTGCAAGCTTTTCTCTACTGAATATCAGCAGGCTACTAATAACCACGCTCTTCCAAACATGATTGTTCTCTAGCACACTTTGCACAAATCCCTTTAACTCCTCATAGAATTACAAGGATTTTGTCAAGTCTGAAGCTGATCTGAAATGGCAGGCAAAACATTTTGCTTATCTTTAATAATTAGTTTCATACAGACATAAAATACTACAAAACACCACAGTGCAGCCACTGAACTTGGTGAACAGCAGTGCACTTGGGCTGGTGACGTTATAGAGGGAGACAGTGTGTGCCCCTTCTCTCCAGCCCTGTTCCCCTGGTGCATGGTGGACTGTGGCGGTGGCAGCCGGTGGCTGGCGGCGTTTTAATAAAACGCATGGGCCTTCCTGCCAGGCTGCTGGCAGTGCACAGGGGCCAGCGGACGGGCGCAGTGTTGTGGCATGTAATAGGATTAAGGGGGTTACCTGGTGAGGTGCAGTTGGCGCTGGGCGCGGCTCAGCCCCTCGGCCAGGCCGGCTGCCTCCGCCCGTGCTCGGCCTTCCGCCCTCTGGGCCTCCTCCAAACGCTGCCGGCTGCCGCTCGACTCCACACCCAGCTTCTGCACTTCCTGAACCCAGAAAGAGAGAGAGAGAGAGAGAGAGAGAGAGAGAGAGAGAGAGAGAGAGGACTGTTAGTAAGCAGAGACAGATACATTAGTGAATGTGATATTTGTTCTAATTGCACCTTTGTTTTTTTGTAACATTTTCTTTTCAATATGTCCTGTGTATCTTGTCTTGATCATTCTATGCATCAACACTTACTTTGGTTGGATTAGTTTCACCCTGAGGGACATACTGCAATTTCATTGATCACAGATAACATTCTGTAACTTTAAGCCAATATGAGTCTGCAGTATCCACAGTTTAATTAAGTCTGATAAGTAATAATTCTAGGGTGCATTACTTCAAACACTACAGAACCTTCTCTGGTGAAACCAGTCCAATTCAAACAATACCTCAGTCTGCATTCTGAATCATACATGTGCAAACTCATTTTTGTAGAACATATGTACTTTAAATTAAATAACAAACCATGCACAACTCATGCGGCCTCTCTCACCTGTTCTGCCAGCTCGAGCTGCCGGCTCAGTTTGGAGCTGGTGTCCCTTAACTCTCTCTCGGCCTCTTCTCTCTTAAGCTGGGCCTGGCTCAGCTGGTAGCGCAGCTCTCCACACGCCTACCACAGACAGGGCAACGGACTTCAATACACACACTTACATGTGTCGCCACTGTCACTTTGCATCAAACCTGTCAGTTTTCCAAGATACAATTCTACACATCAAGTTCAACCATCAAATGAGTAAGCAAATGCTTTCATCAGCTCCACAGACCCCTGCTCAATAGATCCAGAAATGAAACTTTGATATCTGTATAGCTCTACTGCCATCTAGTGTCAGTTTAATTCCTTTACAAAGTCATTTCCAATTATCTATACAATACAATACTAAAGACATGATAAGAGCAGCACAGCCATCACTCTCTTTCTCTTTCTATTCCATCTTGGCCGTCAGTTTAGGTTATTGCTAGACACAAAATGCAGTCTATAAACATGTCTACAGGTCACCCTTAGGACAAGGCAGCTCATAAGGAACATTATTATACTCATACTGGTGTATGCGGTCATGGATTAACTGAACTTACTATGAATGTTCTCTCAACATAAACTTCATTATGTTAAAGTAATCAATAGACAGATAACCTTGCTGCTCTCGGCTTCCTGTGATGTGAGCTTCTTAAAGGCCTCTTCCAGTTGAGTGTTAAGGGAGTTTCTTTCTCGCTCTCCTCGGTCCCAAAGCCCCTCTAACTCAGCCACTCTCCTGGTCAAAGAGGTCACCTGGACCAGAGAAAGCGTACACAGTCTAGAGATCAGAAGCTCTGTGAAGCACATTAGGAAAATAAATTTGCACCCCACAGCAATAGTAATTACATCGGCTTGTTTGTGGTTAACAACTGAAGAGCAATTCGATCTTTAAAATATATTAGTCTACACTAATAGAAAGTTAAAAAGAGAAGCAATCACAGTTAACACACAATTCAGAAATTAGTCTAGGTGTATAACGTTCTTCTGTTCTGATATGAACTTAAGAGAAGGGACTTCTACATAAACTACAAAACAGTGGATCTGTTTTGTTATCAATGATTAAAGAAAGACGTTATAACCATTACAGCATCTCCATTATGAAATCTCTCTACTATGCAAATCACGGGGTAACCAAGGCACATCAAACTGAACCTCATTATGTAAAACGTATACTTTAGACAACTACACAAGTCTATTGTTTGTTGGTTGTTAAGATAGATGGCCTTGAGTGTAGTGACGGTCAATACATGAAGACAATCTGATAAACATATATACACACAACAAAATCTAACAACTTCCCTGTGACTTTTTATTCTATATGGTACGAATGTGATATTTGCATTGTAATGCGAGAACAGAATTTTATTTTTTACAGTCTTGACATAAATTTGCTTCTTTCTTCATTACAAACATGTTCAATTTTGCACATTCTCAGTACAATAAAAGGATTCATGTAATACTGCGTGTGGCAGGACATTGGAAAAGACAATATAAATAACAATAATTACCAGAAAAAAAACACTGGAAATAAGGTCACCAATATTCTTACATTCAGAATTCAAATTTCTTGGGTACTTCCTGTCTTAGCCACTAGATGGCAGCAAAGGTTACTTTTCTTAATTGCTCTCCCTCACCCAAATTGCAAAACTGTTTCTTCTTGCATGAAGCAAAAATTGTTTCTATGTTTCTAAACATTCAAGGCTAATAATTTAATTTACTCTTGTAAAAAACTGACCGTCTGGGCGAGCTCCTCTTTCTCTCGCTTGCTTTCAGAGCGTGCCGACTCCCTGGCCTGGGAGATCTTCTCCTGCTCAGAGGCCAACTCCTTCTCCAGTCTCTCCCTCTGCCTGGTCAGTTCAGCATGCATATGCTCACACTGCACTAGTGCCTGGGGGGAGAAAAAACAACACAAGAAATGTACAGTTAGTTAGCATTCAAATTCATTATCAGCATCACTATCAACATTTGATTTGGAAAATGTCAAATAAATTGTTGATGGTATACACCGCAACAAAAAGCTCAGTTTTGCCCATAGATTTAGAATCAACTCCTCACCTTAAGCATTGCATTTCAGCCTAATACTCTGTCACATGTGTAGCATACAGTCGATTACCATGGATAACAAATTCAGTCAAATTCATGGATAACAGTCACTTATAATGGTAGCCATTTGAACAGCTGATAAATTCTGTCAGTAAACATTTATGTGAAACATGCAGAATAATTTTTACAGTCGAAAGGATTTGTAGATTTATAGAGTTATTTTTTTCTGTGATGGGACTAGTTATCTGAAGGGAAGAATTTTCATAATACATTACCAGCATAGTGATGTGGGTGGAGTTTTACGATACCTGAAAACTTTTAAAACACACCTGCCAGGTCTGACATCTTTACATTTTGCACATGTAAAAGGCGATTATGTAAAAGGAATTTATGTTAAAGCATAAAAAGTGAATGTTACTGCAACTTTATATAATTTTTTACTGCAATATTCTGTCATGTCTGTCTAATCCGAAAACATGTATTGTATGAGGGTGAAAAGCACTACAGCATTTTTAAGCAACAACACTGAGGATCATCATAAAGAGTATGCCTGGAAATTGGTGTGAATGCTCCGTTTACAGGTTGGCACTGAAATAAATGTTCAATATAAAGATTTTACTGTAAAATTAGTAACAGTTATTACTGTAAAATAGCAAATTTATACTGTGACTGCACAGTTACCTGGACCACATGATTGCTATTCTACTGTGCAAAGTAATAAGCTTTACTGTAATGTCTTGCATTTTTACATAACTATAAAAATAGTGCAACTTACTATCCAGTAAATTTACATATGAATAACATGACTTTATATGTTTATATATATATATATATATATATATATATATATATATATATATATATATATATATATAAAAAATGTGCACTGTAAATGCATGGAATATCTCAAGTTTGCATTTGGATCATACATTTTAAAATATATATAGTTTAACCTTGCTTATAATTCGCACAAACATGACCAAAACCCCATATTTGGTAATGTCAATTAAACAAAGAATTTAGTTAGTTAATTAGCATTCCCAGCTTTTGAACAATCCAATAAATAAATAAAGACATAAAAACCTCCACTGCTTTTAACATAATGAGGTTAAAAAGTCTTTTAAACCTGAATTGTCAGAATAAAAACACTTAACACGTTCAAGCTCTTTTAACTCTCACTTAAGATCATGTCAATTTCCCATAATGCTGTGTGGTACAGCTCAATGTCAACCTCATGGTAATTTGTGCTTTTACAGGAAATAAAATGCAATATATTGGTTTTCCGTCAAATGCCTGCCACCAACACATAAACACAGTATTATACCGACAGTAAGACCTCTGAGTGTCACCTTCATTTCTTCCCTTGTGCAGACTGTCCTGTATGCACACACCAATACTAAACCTGTGCCTGCTTAAACAGGTGCCAGAATGAAGGTGAGTGTTCTTACCTTGGTCTTCTCCAGATTAGCCTCCTCTGCCATCTCCACAGCCTGTTTGACCTGCTGATAGGCAGCCCACTCCCTCTGCTGAGTGTCACTCTGACTGGCCCTCTGAGCGCACAGTGCCGTCATCAATTCATCTCGCTCTCTATATGAAACGTGCACACACGAAAAGATCAGTAAAGGATGACAAGTTAAAATGTATTCTTATTAATGCATCATTCTCATCCTAAATGACTGAACAGTTAAAAGAGATGCAGTCACCAGTTGGGTTGGATTATTATTTATAGTGTCCTTCTATCACGAAAAGGAATTCATGGTTGCTTTGGTGTGATCTATGATCTACAAATCAGTTGATCTGCTCTGTGATTAAAGTCAATATCAGACATCCCTGCAATCTGGCTGCAAGGTTGAATAATTGATTAAAGAACCAAAAACAATGGACTAACAGAGATAATGTAACATATTGCTATTAATGAACCTTCCAGTATTAACGGTAGCTTCAAGGCAATCATTAAATCAATAAAACCTGTAAAGAGCAAATCAGTCCATTTAAAGACAGCATGGGTTTCTAATTGATATTAGGAGAATGCATGGGTTAACTATTAAAGATGGCATTATTTGAATATGCAGTATGGTGTGTTAACTGGATGAAATAAGTTAGATAATTTGGTTAAATACTGGTTCAGTTTTAATAAATGATGCTCCAGTTAATCATGTTAGTGTACTCTGCCTAATACACTATATATCTGTATCATGATGAACAACAAATGACCTGTACCAAGGCCAGGACACCCAGTGACGCAAAAATGATGTGTTTCAATATTTCAATGCATTATTTCTGTCAAACCGGAGAAAAGATTAGTTGTAGTGCAAAATGATTTTTAGACTATACTGATATTAGCTCCATGTATGTGTACTGAAATATCAAAATAGTCAGCAAACGCATTTGTAATTTAACTATACATTTACTTCACAACACATTTACAAACATCTGGGAAAATTTGTAATATCCTGGAACTGTGAATGGACACAACATTTGAATACTGTAATAGAGATTACTGTAATTCTCTTATAATTGTAGTAGATTATTGTAATTCTCTCTCCAGCGGACATTCCAAGAAGACAAAAACATCCTCTAACATTTACTAATTTGAATCACATTTAATGACACCTAACACTATCAAACAAGCACCACGTTTTTAGATACGGCCAAATCAGATTTAATATGAAAACCTACTACGTATACATAGAAACAACTGTTGATAAGGGTAAATAATATTTTGCCTTACAATGTCCTGCATGTAGTCCCCCACACCACATGGAGTTTAATAAATAGGAGAAATCAGACAGCATATTTCATGTGAAAACTTCCTTTGAGGCAGTTTTTAAGGCAATAAAGACTTCAAACATCAGCGTATTTACAAAGCCTCTAATATTAGAAGAACTGATCTAGTCCATCTCAGGAAAGACATGGTAAATAAGAAAGGAATCTGATCCTGCTGTGAGAAGGTTTGTGAACGTGGGTTGTGGTTCTCGTTGCCACCACTGTGAACAATTCTTCCCAGGTCAGATTAATTACATATCAAACCTCCCTGAAGGACTCTGCTGGCAGCTTAATGATTTTTTGCAGTAATTAACATATAATTATGTTAAAAGTTGTGGAATTTTCCTTTCATAGCGTGGGCTATATTACAAAAATATAATATCATGATACCTCAACAATTTTTTATTATACGTGGTTTGTCACAATATTTATTTTTTCACACATTTTTTCACACTCAAACTTACTGTTTCATTACATATAACTTAAAGTTGCTACATGTATGATAAGTGTTCTGTAAACAAATTTGTTATTATTATTATTATTATTATTAACCACATATAAAAGATGCTAACATTATATTATATTGTAAACCACATATAGAAGATACTAACAAATGCCCTAAAGAACAGTGAAAGAACAATCTACTCACTTGGTGAGTCTCTCAATGGCCTGGACATGAACATTGGTGTGAGTTTCTGCCAGGACAGCCTCATGTTGAGCACACTTCACACACAACCCCCCAACACGCTGAGTAGCGCCCACCATAGACGTCATTGTTTCTTTATGCCTCAGATGCTCCTTCACCTCCTCACACTCTTTCTGACAGCTCACCAAGTCCTTCCTAAATATAGACACAGAGACACAGGGTAGCTGGTCTGGAAATAAGGAGCTCCCATTTGGAGTAAGTACAGTTTACTGATGACAAGACAAGGTCGTCAAGATTTCGGTTGGAGCTCACTTACTTCAATGAAACAACTTGAGCTTCTAAAGTCTCAGTCTGGGCTTGGTAGAGACACTTCAGCTGCTCCTGAAACAGTCAGAATATGTTGTTTAGATTGAAAACAAAGCGTTATCTGAACTGATCAATTCAATGGTAAAACTGAACACTCAAAATATCGCTGCTGTCAGAAGAAAACCTCATGTCTCCAAAATGATAACTTTACAGGAGAAGGAAAAAAATCTACTTTACTTTTAATGTCAATGGAACTTTTTTCCAAGTTATTTTGGGCTGTTTCTTTTGGTCCATTCATCATGAAATTTACACACAATAAAAAGGGCAACAGGCATTTTGAAATGATGTCAAAAACTGAAAAACAACTAAAATGGAGATACAAGGTTTTCTTCCGACAGCAGTGATGTGCTTAATGATTTACACTGGTCTCAATGCAACAAACTTTAAGGAAAATCATCCTAAAGGGGAAATCCACCAGTTTGCCAAAATTTCTGCATATTTCACTGGTGGAGTCCAGCACAGTTTCATAATTGTCCTACTTGAAATGAAGTGAATCAGGTAACACACATCCAAAACCATGCTGGACACAGACACTCTAGGACCACAGTTTTTACCCCTGGTCTAAAATGCAAACAAAGTCATTCAGAGGAGTTTGATTTGAAATGCACCTTTCTAAAGAGTCAGAACTGCTCACAGTGGTGGTGGTGATGGGAAACAGGCGGCTGAGAAGTTTCATGCCTCTAAAAGCTCATTCATAGAAAGTTATTATACAAAATGTTTACACACATGCCGTCTCATGTGTTAGACATTGTTTTATGATTGTTTTGAAAAGTATTTCTTTTAAATCTATTCATGAAGGAAGAAAGAAATTGCCACTATTTAGCCATTATCAATCATGTAATTTATTTACAACTCAATAATTAAATTATGCAGATATTTTGAAAATCCACTGGAAGTCCCCTTTCTGTAAACACTGTCTTTGAGCATTTTGATCATTTTACTCAGGTACATAGATACCAGCTCTTTTTTCCACTTGTTGTCCTCCATTTGGTGGTTAGAAGACAGTCTTGACTTTGCTGCTGGTGTTGAGGTAATTTTATCTACTGTGGTTTCTCCATTTACCTGAAAATGATGACAGGAAAAACAAATGAATAAAGACCTGTGTGCACTGCTACATTCTGAGTGAATGTATTGTGTTTCAGTTTCCCTGTAACCCAACTAAATAATACATACTGTGCCGTCCAAGAGAGTGTATTCCTTTAAAGTGTCTTCCACCATCTTTGCCTTGAGTTCCTCATGCAGTTTCTCATTCTCCACAACCACCACTCTGACCCGTTGCTTCATTGTAAGAAGCTCCTCCTTTGAGAAAAACGGAAAAAACATATATACATAAACACTAAAAGGTACAAGAACATCAATAAACTAGCCAGTACATAGAAAGAATTCTAATTTGCACATCTTGTGCATATCATGACTTACTTCTATGGGACAAATGCCAGCCAAATGTATTGACAGCTGACAGTATTCACACAGGCACATCAACAAAGCCATATCAAGCAAAACAACAAAGCAAAGAATAACAAAATTCCACCTTCTTTAACAGAACTTACCTTACAAAACTTGACCTCAGCCTCAAGGTGCTGGATGTACTCTGACTGATTGTGAATAATGGGAACCAAGTCTTGAACTGCAGGTAAACTTCCACCATCCTCATCTGTGTGCCTCTGCTGGACATGGAGTGAAGAAGAGTGTCTTAATCGGCAACAAATGAATGCATTGTGAAGTGTGTTGTATAGATTTACATTTTGCGAACCTGAAAAAAGACTGCATGCTAACTGTTTTACTGCACTTTCATGTCGCCTTGAGAGAAAAAGGCTACCAATCATTTTCAATTACCACAGGCTACTAAGGCCATGATGTGATAAATCAATATAATCAGAATTGCGCTGCAGGAGGTACTAATTAACTGAGCAATGACCTGAATGTGTACCTAAAGAGTGAAGGACAAATGTTTAAACAGACCATCCATTTTTAGTATGCAATGATCTACCATACCAGCCTTAGATAAAGTTAAGATATGATCCACTTTTAAGGCACTTAATTAATTCAGGTTACAGGTAACACATTTGTAACCATTGTAAGAATTTCTTTTTGCCTCTGATAAAACTAAGGGCACACATTAGTAAAAGTAAGGATGTGTAATGTCTCAAAGCTTCAATTTTTTTCAATAGTGCATTGTAGTAAATAATTAAATACTCTAACTTTGTTCTCAGTTCTTCATTTAAATCAGCTAGGTCCAGGCTGACATTAAATAAAGTCATTCAGAAGAGAAGTGCTCCATTCTAAAGAATCAGAATTGTTTATCGAGCTGGTGAAACACACCAGAGAGGTGAAGATTTTAATGTTTCTAAAAGCCACATCACAAAAAGTTATTGTATGAAATGGGTACAAATAGAAGCGGCTTAGAAAATGGATGGATGGATGGATGGGTACAAATACTCGACCTGATGCCCAAGGCATTGTTTTATGATAATTCTGAAATAGGTTTTTGGTCTAAAATGTATTACTTGAACCTTTTCAACCCTTTGAGACCACAGTGGTTCCAAAATGCACTTAATCATACTCTTCATAATGTTCATATTTCATAAGCTACATTCAAAAGGTGGGTATTGTATGGCTTTCAGTAGTAAATTGTAAGCATAGAGCAATACGTGTAGATCATAAAACACATTTTCTGTTCATTTGAGGGGAGCTGTTACAAAAAATAATAGACAAAATTGAAATTTACATTTATTTCAGGCAGTTACTACATAATTTGCCTTACAATTTGGTAGTTCAGATGGAAAAAAACTAAATATAGCCTGGCAAAATAGTCCCCCAAAATCTACTACCATTACCATTATCAACATTACACAGACAAACTCAGAAGACATATGCAGGTTCAGTGGTGGCTTTGGGTAGTAAATAAAATGGCTATATTTGCGTTGTAATAATAATACTACGGTTCTACACCAATTAAAATTTTAATGGAACAATAAATCTCAGCCAAGACTTATGAACCTTTATTTTTAATAAATTGTTCATTGTAATTTGACTGGGAAGGGCAGAGATGTGTCCATTAGCTCATATAAAATATACAAGTGAATAGTTTTATTCAGTAACATATCACTGCTGTCAGAACAAAATCCTGTATCTCCATTTTTGACATAATATGAAAGTGCCTTAAGTCCTTTATATTGCATGTGAATTTAATGATGAACAGACCAAAAAATGGGCCAAAAAACTTGTGGGGGAAAAAAAGTCTTTACATTAAAAGTTTTACATTAAAAGTTAAGTGGCTTTTTTCCGACAAGTAGGTTTTTTTTTTATGACAACAAGCAATAAGCTCATAGCAACAACTGACATACTGTAAAATCCACGTTGTATTTATTTTAAACAATGTTAAAACTTTTAAACAAAGTCTGTGTTGTATTTCTTTCACTCACTTTTAATCTTCCTGTTAAAACAACCTGAATAAAGTTGTGTTTAAAATATTTAGCTACTTAGTTGACTTTTAACATTTAAAGAGTGCTTAATATTAATAAATATAGACTGCATTTCAAAAACCAGTTGTTAGTTAAGAAATGCAGAATATTTTTTTCTGTGTTCAACTCAATGAACATCTGGTGTTCAGACAATGATGAGTGTTTTCATTTTTTCAAAGTATTGTTGGTATTAAGCACTATGATACTCCACTTGGTAGTGGTGGACATTCCCATATAGCTTCAGATCTGTTATTATAGAGCTGTAATTACAATTTCATGCTCCTATTCAATACTTATCATGTCTGCTTCATCAGAAAAAAGACCAGTTCTCCAAAATTAAAAACATACAAAAGCCACAACCATAAGATAACTATAAGATATTTTCACCTTTATGTTTCCATTTTTTTGACAAAACAAAGACAATTCTAAAGAATAATACATCTATATTGATATTCAAATAAAAAAATGCATTTAAATTAAACAGATATTTGTTTAGGCTAAATACAAATCTAAAATACAGCTAAGTATGACATGAGGTGAACTACTAATTACTGGTCTTCATTCATCACTGAACTCATGTAACCTACCTTGGGAACAGATTTCCTCTTTGAAGGGGAAGGAGTTTGAACTTGTGCTTCTCTGGACTGTTTCTGAAGCAAAGAACGTAGCTGATTGGCTGGAACATAAAATAACAGAAAGTAATTACAACCCCCCTGTCTTTTTCATGATCTAGATCTCTTGAAACAACAGTACTGAAATGATTTAGGGAAAGTATCTAATTGTGATTTTTCAGACTAATACTGTGACTACAGTTATAAATGTGATTGTTTTCTATAAATTAATGCCCAGCCCTGCATTAATTTTGGGCCAAGATGACCAGCATATCCACTTTTTTTTCTGGCTTCACACTTAAGCACTGAACATGGTGTGCCAAAAGGCCAGCTGTTTGTGGTTGTATTGTCATGTACACATCATTTTGGTGTTCATGTGGTTATAGAAACGATGAATCGTTCACCCCTAAGAACCAACAGTGTGACTTGCATACATGTGGAGCTATACCTGCTTCACTCTGTTGTACACTTTGCAATGAGCTTTCCGGCAGGCTGTTCTCACTGCACCCCTGTTCCAAGGCTTCAGCGTCAGAGCTCTGGTTTGCCAACATGCTGCTCAGTTGCTGAATACTCCGGTTTGCTCTCTCTGGGTTAATCAAGTGCATAATACATCTTAAACTGCTGCAAGTGAGTGGATGTCCTTTAGTACTGCAGCTTGTTAACTATGTAACCTAGCTAACCTAGGTTAGTTAACCACTGAAAAGAATACTGCAGCGTTAACAATTTAACTAATATGCGAAGAAAAAGCAAACAATTAATAGCAAAAAACAACCAAAACAACAACAAAAAACAATACAACGGATTTAAAGGGACATGTTGCCTAGCTAGCACGGCATCACCTCTCAGTTTCTTTTGATAAGCTCCTAATTCTTCCTCCTCGTCCGAGTCCAGTGATGGCTTCATTTTTGTCTAAGTAAAGAGAACCACAACAGAGTTTCGTTAAGGGCTCTAATTTAATCTACAACTTAACATTATTAGGCAAAATGAATGAACGCGGCAGAACTACAACCTGTGACAGAGCCTAACCGTCAACAGTTGAATCTAAGGTCATACTTCCGTAAACGCCGCAAAGCTTACCGGGAATTGTAGTTCTATGTAGACCGCGTCCCTTAGACTTACAAAGAGCGCGGACAGATTAAAAACTACACACCGCAGGGTATTTGTGATTTACTGAGAGGGCGGGTCAAACGATAAAATGTAGCTATAAAAATTATACTTTCACTGTATTTTTTATCGTAAGTGCTGTGGCTGTTATAAGCGCTAACAATATTATGTTGTGTCTAGTTAAAACACGTTTTTTGAGACGCAACCCCCATGTAAAAGACACGCCCACCGGGCTGTGCTGGAACTGCAGACGCTGGCGCTGCTGTAAATGTCCTACTTGCCTGATTCCTGCCTGCCGTAGGTCGCCGCTATTTGTTAGGAATAACGTTATTGCTGAGCAACTGAGACGTAGCAGCACACACTGGGCAGGGCTCTGAAAACCGTTTATCTGCTGCATTGGATCTCTGCAAAATTGCCTGTGGAGAACAGAAAGGGGTAAGTTGCGACTATTATGATCAGGATATCTATTTTTAGGAATGATGTTCGATGGTGCATTGATAGCGGCAAGGCATATGCAGAAGCAGACGCTAGCTTATTGTTGGTATCAAAAATGCCATTATGGCTATTTCTAAAATTACTGACCTGAGGCCATTACTGGAGCTTCCTCACATAGCGGTCTGGTTATTACGCTGGGTTGGAAGTCGGTTTCTTGATAGAAGAAAAACACGTTTCGGCCGGCGTAACTTCAAGTAGCATCACAACGTGTCCACTCAGCTAGCCAGATATTTTTTCTCTCTCGATGATTGTATCGATAGCTGTGCCAGCATCACGAACCCTGCCTTGACTTTGTCTATTTGTGATTAAAAAATGTCTACGACCTGCCGCTGGCAACTTCCAAAAAGAAGCTGAAGTCAGCTTTACGTTCACCAGCTTCTTTTTATGCGAATTTTCCGGTTCCACCTTAAACAGTGCAGCAGTTACAGGCGCCAGAGTGTTACTGCTGCACTATTTAAGGTGGAACGGGAAAATTCGAGCGAGGCTCTGGCGAATAGGTAGCTAACTTCAGTCTCGTCCTTAAAAAGCGTAAGGAATATTGCTTTTAATATTGTTGGCCTAACAAATGCATAATAGGTTTAGTGAATTTAACGTTAAGTTATTTCTTCTGAAAGGGACGTAAATTACGAGCTTTGTCTGTCAGTGTCACTCAGGCATCCATCCCATAGACTTATATCTTATGTTATAAACGTGAATTATTTCTGGATGCCAGTAAGTCGACTATTAAAAATAGCCATTTTCGTTCACCCACATGCTGATTCTGATAATTGTGATATTAGATATGTATTAGATATATACAGACATGTCCGAACACCAATGCTGGAGGACAGTAGCGTTAACTAAGCTTAAGCAGTGGCCGAGATCCCTTTGTGTTTTTCCCTCTCCTGCATCTGGCCTGCACATTTCCATTCAGCCTGAGTGAAGCCCTAAGCACTGTTTATATCTATATTTAGCTTCATTAGCATGTTACTAAACGGTAACTACGTTCATGTGTGTGAGGAAAAAAGGCCAACATGCGATGACAGTGTAACAAAGCGGACTCTCGGCTACGATAGAGTGAATTCTTTCTCCTCACTATTGATTCATTTCCAAAAAGGCGAGCTGTCGGGGAATCCCAGTGAGGCTCGGGCTGTATGTATTATTTATCTCAGTTCCTTTCTTGTTTGTTCCTCTTCATAGTTTAGATAGGTTGCAACTTATTTGTGCATGAAAAACGTGGACATGCGTCTGAACTGCCGTTTCATGGAGTAGACGTGGTATGAGCAAGACGACAAACAAGAGGAAACAGGGCTGTATGAATCAGTTAAAGGGGAATACCACCAGATTTTCAAAATTTATGAATAATTCAGTGTTTGTACTCATTCAGATCGGTTTGATGTGAAGTGGTTTATTGTAGAGAAACGTACAGACATTAATTTCCTTACAGTGGTGAAGACAGAAACCAGGGGTCACAATGGCTACAACACAAATATAGCCATGTTGTTTACTATCCAAAACCACCAGTGAACCTACATGTCTTTTGAGTTATTACATGTAATTGTTTTAATGATAAAATTGTCATAAGTCTGAAAAGAAAAATAGATTTGCTTTGAGCACTGTTTGCCTTACCATGCCTTGCATGCACCCCTGTGCCATGAATGGATTACAATAAACTGACTCAAAAACAAGGTGTTATTACAAAAGCTATAACAGAACAGGCAGGCAGCATATATCGAATCATTTCATGTAATAACTTTCTGTGAGGGAGCTTTCAGAGGGATTCAACTCTTCAGATGTCTGGTTACTGTCGCCACCACTGACCACTAGAACAGAGCATTTCACATCAGACCTCTCTGAACGACTTTGTTTACATCTCAGCTATTTAATTATGTGCAGTTTATGAAAAATAGGTGGAGTTCTCCTTTAACAGTTTTAGTATGTCAACCGTTTTGAGTCAAACAAAGCAGTGGAATAGAAGGCCTTCTCTTTTTTCCCTCCTCCTGTTCAAACTACAGTTTTGGATGTGAGCCATGATTTCTCATGGCCAGATGCTCTTGTCTCCTAAACTGAAAGTGTCATTAACTGGGCCACAACTTGAGCTGTTGGAATAAACCAGCAATGAGAGTAATTTGTTGTAGCTAAAGTGTCTCTTTATAATAAGAAACAAAATTTGTGATCTCTTAGTATCTCTTAGATGCTAGGATCATTTGACCTGTTTAGGAAAGCTGGCTTTGCTTAAGCTCCGAGCACTAATGTTCTACTGTTACCCCACACAGTTGAGTTCCAGTGTGAAAAAGACAAGACATGGCATTTAGTAAACTCAGTTCATCTAATAGCATCACCTCCTCTGTGTTGGTGAAAATTGCATATTAAGTTTTTTTAAAATAATTAGGTTGTGTCTGGTGGACTGTGCCTTTAGACCACTATAGCTGAAGGCTTGTATGAATTTTTAAATGAAACCAAGGGGTGTTGTAAATGCAGCGCTCCGCAGTTTCACAGTCCAAAACTGAACCAGTCTTTATTTGAACTTAGGCTACAGATTGAGGGGTGATGACTGGCGATGAACTGAAATGGGAATTCTAAGACAATGCTGGTACTGTTTTTCTCATTAGCCTGTCTATCAATGGTGGTGCTGATGAAGATACACACATTTACTAAGCAGAGAAATGATCAGGACTGAATCCACAAGAATTACCATTAGAGAGACATGTAACATTTGTAAATTGGTTTAGCACAGGTATAGTGCTTCTCAACCAGTTTTTCACAATAACTCGGTTATTCTGCTGAGCACTGGTTCCTCAGTAGTAATTCACTATATGCTGCAGTGTTTTAGCACATATAGAACAGAAAAAGTTGCAGGCATGAGCAATATGGTGATGTTTTATCATTATCACAATACCCTATGACACAATATGCACAATAAGCCTATCATGGATATCGTCAGTTCTTAAAGAACACTGACCGACTACATGTTTCATCAGAAGAAGAGGCTAATTTAATTACGTTTAGTGCGACAGAGTATGTTTAACTTCAAACAAAAATCCCTATGTTCATAGTTTTTATAGTATTTTTAAATGTGACACTACTAGTTTTGTTTTTTTCTGTTCCAACTTATCACATTTTGAAAAAACGAAATATTGTGATGTATTTTTTTGGTATTGTGAAAATGTCTTCAGGTATTATGTTTTAGTTTTGCCATATTGCCTACTTCTAGTTACTTTAAATGAGAACTATAAAATAATATCCAACCTGCTGCCTGTTTGGTCCGATTCTGAGGCAGAGTGACAGCAGGCCAACATCAAATTCCAAACCCTTTCCTGTAAATCCTGAGCTGAACCTGAGTGTGTAGATACAAACCTGTTGGCTGAAGTAATTGCCAGTATTAAATCTCTTTTAATACAGTGTTCAGAACGTCTTAGCATTACTTTTCTCTTGATTTTTCTGAACTGTTGTAAACACAAGAACACTTAAGGCTGTGTGATGATCTACAGTACTCGCCTTCTGCTCATGCCCGCAACCAAATAACAGTTGTGATGTTATTCATGATAACACATTCTCTCACATGTTCTACTGCAGCAATATGTATTCCAATATGCTGTATCTCAATTCTCAGTTTATTACAAGGCTTTTAATTTCACAAGAAAATCACATCACTGCTCAAGTGTTGTGAAAATAGTGTAGGACTTATTGGGGCCTGAAGCAATTCCCACCCCTGTTCTCCAGATGAAGGCCTATTGTTAGCTTCCAACTCAGGATGCAGACCTCACGGATGCATTAATAGCTGTGCTACCACCACTTTAAATGTCTCAGATAGATTGTGCTGCAGAAGTATGATGTTAACAATATCTGAAGAATTCTTTAACAGCATTAATGCAGGTGATAGGGTGTTGCTGAACAGCTTGATGGAAATCATAGGTGTATGGGAGTCCTTTGAAGAGCTTTGGGCAGCCTGGCCTGTCTTATTGCCCCTCAGCTGAGGACTAAGCTACAGACCATTCCTGAGCTGTGTTGTGCATTAGGCATTTCAAAACACCTTTGTCTAGACTCTAGACTGAGATCAAATGAAAGATTAATTTAACTATAAATATAAAGCAGCATCAATATGGTTTTGCTTAAATAACAAGGACTGAGAAAAACCTACAGCTTTTCAAATCGAAAGTGCTCACACTAACTTAACAAGGCTACCAGATTGACTGTTGGTCCAATAATGTAATATGAACATGTGGGGTGGCCAACAGCACCAGGAAAAAGCTCATCACCATAATTTATATCTGATGTTATTATCAGGCATCATGTGAAAATACATGCTTGCTAACAATGACCACTGCATTTGCTTCACCAAGCTCATGATAAAATCAGATCAGGTGTATAAAATGAATTTGTATGGTTATCAAATAAGATAACCATAAATAAGTTGTTTTGTTGCTTTAACCTGCTGATGTAATTCCAACTGTAGAACCACTGTCAGACAGTCACACAGACTGAATAATACAAAAATAATTGGGTGCGTCCATTCGTTCCATCACATCTGGTCTGGGAGTTGCTGCTATTAGCTAAGATGTTTCCTCTGGTGTGTTTTGATTGTACTGATTGTTTTTCCATCTACTATTAAAAGCCAGGCCTTGAAATCAGAGCTTTTATACATATAGGTTGCAGATCTTAGTTTTATCAGCAGTGGACTCCAAGCTACATTAGGCCTTGTAGCAACTGTAATGGCCAACACTTCTTTATCAAGTGTTGTCCACCTTTTTACATTTACCCAGTCACTCTTATCCAGAGTGACTTATGGTTTTCTTGTGTTACAAGGGTAGGTGAGCGTAGCGTTAGGAGTCTTGCCCAGGGACTCCTCTTCGTGTAGCATAGGGGTGCTTGCCCTGAAAGGGAAATCAAACTCCAGTCTGCTGCATTGAGGGCAACGGTATTACCCACTATACAGCATGGACAGCACATGTTCTCTCAGGCTTCTGAGTCAATGTGATTTGTTATTGATGAAGCAGAGTAACTTCCTGTGGGGGAGTCATGCGCTGTGCCTTAATCCAGACAGTTTTTGTTGTCAAAGAGGGTTTTCAAATGAAAACCTAACTGTAAGAATACACAAAGACTGAGAATTATTCTAGAACTGAACAAAGATAATATATTATCGTATACATATATATGTTTATGTTGTCTGAACAAAACCTTGTATTACCAAAATGGTAATTTTATAGGAGAAAGAAAAAACACATTTTACTTTTAATATAAGTCAAGGGAACCAGACTTGGTCCATTTATCATGAAATTTACACACAATGAAAAGCGCAACAGGCATTTTCAGACACTTTTATGTCAGAAACCGAGAAACAGATGAAGATACAAGGCTAGTTCTCATATTATTACATATCACCATTGTCCAAAACAAATCATGTATCTGCATATTGTAGATTTTTATTTTTCTACATCTTACAAATGTAGCAGCTGTTTACATTATGTGAAAATTTCTTGACGAATGAACCACTAGAAAAGCTCCAAAATCACTTGGAAAGAAACCTCTTAACATTAACTGACATCAAATGTTAGCTAAGAATGTTTTTGCTTTCTTCTGTAAAGTTCCTATTTAGAAGATGCATATTTTTCTTTGGACATCAACGATGTGTAATTATATAATATATACATGGGCAAAATATATATCATAGTGTAATTCAAATTACTGACAGTTTAGTATATTTATGTATTCATTTGGATATCAGTAATTTGGATGCTTAAGTAAACCTTTTCCCTAAATGAACAATGTGTTTTATTTTGGATGTCCCTTCACGTCTAATAAGAACCACATTTAACAACTAAAGTGAAAAATGCTTTAATTGGGTGAAATAGTAAAAACCTTAATCAACAACATATAGACAGATGTCCATATTGCTTTCGTAACGTTGTGGAGCGATGAGAAGGTGGACACGTGTGCAAAGACAAGCGAGATTTATTCGGGGCAAATGCAGAGTCATGGTCATAGCAGTCCAAGGTCAATGAGCTGAGATGAAGAAAATGGTGGGCAGACATAATGCAAAGAAAACACAGGATAAACACAATAGACAATATAAATCAAACACTTCAAACTGTACAAGCAATACAAAAACCAACAAAAAACTAGGAAAAACACAGGGCTTAAATACAACAGGGATATCAAGGGATAACAGGACACAGGTGGAAAACACAGGTGGTGACAATCAGGGGCAGAGTCTGAAAACAAGGGGGCCGGACTGGGAAGATAAACAAAAGCACACTGACACGTAAACAAAAGAACATGGAAGACCAAAACACAAGCACATGGATAACTGGGAGGGGTCCATCATGACAGCTTTCTAACCCTAATGAGGTAAAGCTGAGAGTATATCAAGCCCACAGAGGTTTCCCTGAGGCTGGCAAAAACGTCAGATGCTGCTGAAATTTAGTAAACATTACAAGAAATTCACACTATCAGGTTCAAGCTATAAAGCCCCATGACTAGCAGGCCGAGACTGCTGTGTTGTCTGAAGCAGTGGGCTGAGTGAAGAGTGCCATAGGCAGTGCGCGCGGAAAGCTGGCTTGTCTCCATACAAGGCTAATGGCTAACAGCTTACCCCAAGAGACTGTACTTTCCGGCCACTCTCTTTTTCTGTCTTAACTCGTTTACTCATTACAATCTGATGTTTACTCATTTGACGATAAACTGGACTAATTTACCTCAGGCTGCGGCTCACTTCAGGAAAGGTGAGGTAAACTGTGTGTTTTGCACTGTTTATATGTCAAGTTATTTGCATATATTTACATGCCAGTGTAACCATAATGATAAAAGTAAAATCTCAGTCTATATAGTGAATGTAACAGAAAAGCATTAAAGCAGTTATTTATGTTGTCATAAAGTACTCTCAGTCCAGACACTACATTCCCAATTAGTTCACATGTCTACCTTGTTTGGCCAGCACGTTGGGTCACTTTTAGGCTAGTCTGGCTTGCCTCTGCCCTAGGCTGGTTTTAGTCCACTTAAACAAGTGCTGGTGCTCCATTAATAGTATCTGATGTTTATTTTGCTGATCATTTAGAGCCGCTGGGCACTTATGTAGAATCCAGTTTCAGATAGTATCAGACAGACATCCCTTTTGTCATTTCTGAAAAAGACTCGATGCTCTTTCATGAGGGAAAGCTCAATGGCCTCAAGGGTGCCAAACAGGTCAGCCTGTATTGAACACATATCTATTGTAAAGAAAGAAAGTGCTGATATGAGAATTCTGGGCCAATACTGATATTTTTCATGCGCATAATGTAGACGTTTACTTTACAGTTTCTTTTATTTATAGAGGTGTTTGACTAAATGAATGAAACAGAAATATTAACACAGTCATCCCCGTCACATAAACATTCTGACACATTGGTCAGTGAATATCAGTTTAAAATATTATTCAAATCTAAAAACCTGTCCAATGCTGTTTTTTTAAAAGCAATGATCTGTTGATACCTAAATGGCTCTGATATCATTGTGCATCTCATCTTCTTCTTCTAAAGTCTTTAAATGGAGAGCAATACTAATCTTTTACAGTGTAACGTTACTGTTGTCTACCTCACAGATGCAACTGACAAAGGCAACACTTGCGTCTCCATTCATAGCCCTCTGGCTGTAGGCACGTACTGAGTGTTCATTTCCATATGTGGGTCTTTAGGTCGGACAGGACATCACATGTGTTTGGTATTGTCCTTGTGACAGTGACACTCTGAGCAGTAAGATGTGGTCTGTTTGGATTAATGATGATGTAAATGTGCTGTGCTGTTCCCGCAGCCATATGGTAGTTTTGCATCAGCTCCAAATTTGCCTTCTCAGCTTGTTTTGCTGGGCTGGTACCATCTTGATTTAATCATTTCTGGGACATAAATGTGGCTTTTGTTTCACATGCTAAAGGAAACATTGGTTGCTGAGAGGCTTTGTGTATTTTAGTTTACAGCTTAAATATTCTATAATCAGTCAGTTCTGATGTGTTGCAGGTGTTTGTCAGTGGTTAAAACATAATAAATATATGTTGAATGGTTGACTATGGCTGTGGGCAAAATTTTAGGCACCCCGATTGCATTACGTTTTTATGTTGATTTTCTAAGTGAAAAGAAGTTAACACACCCTCTACAGAGAACACACCTCTGCACATTTTAATATACAATTTTTGTGTGTTTTCCAAATTGAACATATTGGAAAAAATGCAATATAGGATGTGGCCTGTGCAAAAAATCCTATGTGTTAAAAAATTTCATGTGTTAAACTCAATTATGTGCTAATAAATTGAAATTCAGAAGCAATGGCATATCTAGGTGTGTTCTGTGTAGAGGATGTATTAACTTTTTTTCACTTAGAAAATAAAACCATGTAATTTGAATTTGGTGTTTAGACTTTTGCCTTACGGCTGTGTGTCATTTCTCACGTAACCAATTCATTATGCAATTCTAAGGTTAATATTACATTGAATATTCATGAATTTATTTCCGACAGCAGGTTTGAAGATAATCATTTTGACCTCATCGTGCATCCCAAAAATCTGCCAGTGCATTATAGTTGTTTTTGTCCAAACGATGCCACATATAGGGCAGATATAACTGGATTTTTGTGTTTATTGATAGTGTATAAGGCAAGCCTGGGGAGGATTCAGCAAACCAGAGCCCTGTTTGGTTTTTAAAAGCAGTCATCCAGGCCTCTGACTGTGCGCAGTTGTGCTGTAGACTAACAAAAGAAAGAAATCCTTGAACGGGTCAGCCATTGTTCTCTACTGCCACCCAGTTTCCCCAACAGGCCACGAGAATGGAAATATGCATGAAAATAGAAAATAATGACATTGCTCTGTGCTGAGGTGAATGAAGAGCTTCAGCTTTTACAGTGCATTTCCAGTAGCATGTGACCCGTGTGACAATTTTGAGACAGATGCAGTTTTAAGGTGCTAAAAAAATGGAAAAAATTTCATTTTTTTCTCTTAATCCTATTTTTTATTTTCTTTAAAGGGGAATTCCCCAATTGGTTCAAAATGTCTGCATTATTCAGTTTTTACTCAGATTTTTTTACAGTGGTGTTAACAGCAAACGGGGCTTGTAATGTCAATAATGCAAATTATAGCCTTTTTATTTACTATCCAGAATGACCAGTGAACTGACTGTCTTCTCAGTTTTTTTATGCGATGTTGGTAATGACAGTGTAATAGTAATTCTGAATGTATAAGTTTCCTGATAACACCTCGCAGAAGTATCATAAATCAATGCATGAGGCAATATATTCATAACCATTTTCTCTGAGGGAGCTTTTAGGGGCACTAAACTCCTCAGATGACTGGTTTCTATCCCAACACTGTGAGCAGTTTTGACTCTAAGTTTTTCTAGAATGAATTTCACATCAGATCACTCTGAATTCCTTTGTTTATTTAAACCAATACTGATGAATCCATGAGTCATCATTATTGGCTGATATTATCAGCCAACTGATATATCAGTCAAGATCTAATTTAGAGTAATTAAATTATGTAACAGTAGTCACTGAAGGTCACAATCTAAACTAATTATTAGATTTGAGTGTCCACTTAGCTGCCTGTCTGAAAATAACGCCTTCATTCATGGGAGCTGTGTCTGGTAGGCGCTGTGCATGAAGTGAAGTGAGTGACACATCACTATATTTTTTATACACTGTGTCCCAGAATCTAGGCCATACTAATGTATGTGTCAGTTTGAATCGTCTGTGTGCACAGGCTAAAAGCAGGAGTTGAGTTAAGCTCTTGTTCTTATATTTGGCTCGCAGCCTTTTAGTTAGGCCTCTACTTATCGATCGGAACGACCTCTCCTCCAGCATTAGGATATAAAGATGCATCTAAAATAGAATAATGATCGCGTGGTGACGGGCCAGGATGGTAATCATATTCAGGGCTGAGCAATACTGCTGGAAGCAAAGGCCTCTTTTCTTTAAGCTCGTTTCTGGAAGAGCATAAAAGGTGCCTGGAGCCTCACATTGCCAAAATGTAGACATCTGGTAATGACTGACTGCTCTGTCTATCCAAAAGAGCACAATTTGGGTGGCATTACTATTAAACAGTGTCACAGGTTTGACAAAACAGCAAACCAAAAAGTTATTTAGCATTTTGTGAAGCCTCTGAGATTTGCACTCTTGCCAGATTGTTAGTGGTACTGACAGAAGTGCTAAAGATAACTGACTGTTTTCTTGCCTTTGTTACAGTGATGCAGTCTTGCTTTGCATTGAGCTGATTGGGGCTGTCATTCAGGAGAGTAATGAGAGGACAGGATGTGTCATTGTTTTATTTGTTTGTTTGCTTTCCTTTGTGAGAAAGGCACAACACAGGCGTGTGTTTCCCCGATATCGTCTGTATATGAAGTGTAATCATGCAATTTCTCTTAACCCTTAAGACCCCGAGGGTAATTTGGGTGGTGATTGTTATAATTACAATTGCACTTATAAAGAATTTACATGTGACAGTCACACATACCATATGTTGTTATTTTCAGGAGACCAAGGGCTATTCAGATATGCTATTATCTGATATGTAAATGCTAACAGAGTTATGATATCTTTATGAATTTGCCTAATTTTTGATCAAAAATTTTCCTACCACCTGCAAAAATGTGTCATTTTTGCTTACAGAGATCTTGAAAATACGTGACACCTTTACCTTTTCAGATATTGTTTGTCTGGTGTGTCTGTGAGCTGTAGAAGCAAGAATTTTAATGGTGATTCATTCTAGTGGTTATTATTGAGTAAACATAAAAATTTAGCATAAGGCGGCCATGATTTTGATTGATTTTTCATGCTTTTGGATTCATACTGAGTGTTAAAACTTTGATACACATGAAAACAGACTTTATTTTTAATTATAAATTGCGTTCCATATTTAAGCAGTTTTTCTGCTTTTGAAAAGATTGCCCACTAAATAACTGGTTTCAACTGGAAGAGAAGAATGTTTTTTGCTATTTATTTTAAAAATGCTACTAAGGCGCTTAAGTTTTGTTGCAACAAAGTGTAGCTTACATACTCGCAAATATCAGCAAAACTATGGCATCTTTTAATCCTGTTAAAAGATAAAATCGCTGTTTAACTGAAATGTTGGCCGGTAAGTTTTCTCTGTGTTCCTGTAATAAAATGTATTAAATACCTGAGAAGTGATTTCATTTCAGTATTTGAACACTGACACCTCGACCAGTCACCCAAGTATTAGAGTGCCTAGCATCCTTAGCATCAATACCTACTCAGTTGATTAAAGCTTATATAGGGGATTGTCTAGCATCTAAAATAGAAAATAGAAAGTGCCTTAAAGAGGGTAAACTACATCATGACTGCCAACGAACGCCAGTCGCTCTTGGAGGTTTCAGTTTCATATTCACCATCATCACATGAAGCTTCATTGAGTGACAGCTGGGCTCGTCATGCAGAATGTCTTTGAGCTCGCTGTAAAAAGGGCACAGTCTCTTCTTTGGTTCATGTCCTCAGATTTTTAAAACTTTGCTTTCAGACTTGTTCTCTTACGGCTGCGTTCGGTCATTTCATTTAAAATCTCTTTGAACAGGAAGTGGTTGCAATAAGTGTCTTCTAATTTTCTTTGCACAGAAACATCAGCCTAAATGTTTATGAGTATACAATTATGACAAATATGGAGTTGTATCGACGTAAAAGCCACAAGAATTTCGATCTGGCTATTCAGACTGAGTCACATTGCCACATATGGGATACATAGCAGATTTTAGTACCTCATATGAAAGTGTCTCAAAATGGAATTGTAAAGACTTAATTGACTTTTTGCTCTTCATACAGCCTCACAGATGACACATCTGTGTCACATATGAATAAAAAGATCAGATTTGGGACACTTTTACCTGTTGTGTGAACAAAGCCTATTTGTCCATTGAGGAACTGTGAACTTATTGCTGAATCCCAAATGGCTATTCATTAGACATTATGCACTGTTTAGGTGCAGGAGCCAGTATTTTAATTTCTGTGTAGTGCAATATGTAAAGAGCAGGGAGCCATTTGAGATTCAGCCAGTGTTTTTGTTCAGTACTCAGGTACTCATGTTGTTTTGAATGAAATCACATCGGGATTTGTCCGTAGACAGAGCTATCTGTTAGGGCTGCTTTTCAGGTGCAGTGTGAGCAGCCATATTGCACTGTGTTAATCGGACAGGGTGTTTTCGTACGTTATGAGCATTTAAATCGCAGGCTTTATTCATACATGATGGGTGACTCAAACATACAGTGTGTACATTGCGAATCGCTCAGTGTGTGCCTGCTTTAGTCGGGCAACAGTAATAACTAAGACCAAAAAACATTCTCAGCAGTAGTTTCAGTATTTTGTATTGAGCTCATGTCCCTGAGGAACTGTAACTTGCTGAACCTCCCTCTTTGGTCTGACTTGCTGAGGCAGTACTGTTTGTTGATACTCTAGCACTTGGGAACTTAGCTAGATCTGGGTGCAGCTGGCCTGCAGTGATAGGCCAGGCAAGCGCTGGCGAGGCATGATGTGAGATCATGCAGCTGAGGAGGGGACACTTACAGCTGTTGCATCATCTGGCAGCAGTTCTCTGAAGAGGAGTGAATGGAAATTCTGTTGAGTAAACTTTCAAAAGATACTACATTTGTATTCAGAAGTAAAAGGGGAGATGTTTCTTCGTGCTTGATGTGGCATGGTACATGGTATAATTAAATATTATAGCAAAACAGTGTCAATAACTGTCCATTTCTAAAGGTTCAATAAGTTTAGTTTGTGGTAGGGATGCAGGTCTTTTGACCAGTAACCACTTATCATGAGCTGCAATTATTCATTAACAGACAAGCCTAAAATCAAGGATGAATGAAGGATGAATCTGTGTACTCAATATACACACACTTCTTCACACCCGTCTGCATAACACTTCTCTCAAAGAGCAAAACAGTTGTCCTCCTTATTGCTTGTGAATGTTTACTTTCAGTGTAGCACTTCACCGTAGTCAACATCTCATAAAGTAGCCCCGAATACCACTATTTTTAGCCATGTGTTTCATATTTTAGTAGGCCTAGTATGCCTAGATAGCAGAATCAACTCAGTTCTTCAAATAGGAACTGTTGTTAATTGGAAATTAATATTTTTTTAGAGCAATAACATTCCTCAAGCAATTGTTTATTTGTGAGTTAAAGGGGAATTTCACCACTTTTTCCACAATCCTGAATGATTTAAACATTAAGCTATAAAGAACGTCATTCAGGGTGGTTTGATGTGAAATGCTTAATTCTAGAAAAACATAGAGTCAGAATTGTTGACAGTGTTGGTGATAGGAACCAGATATCCGAAGAGGTGAAGGCTTCTGATAGCTCACTCATGGAAAGGTATTGCATGAAATGGTTATGAATACACTGCCTGATGCCATAAACATTGAGTATGTTTACATGCATTCAATAATCCATTCATAATCAGACTTCTGCAGTTATCTGATTTGTTCGAATGGTCAGTGGTCAAATGGTATCTTTTGTTAAGACTACGGAAAGGTCTAGAAATCCAATAAAGCGAGCTGAATTTTAGCTCAGTAATC
Source organism: Pygocentrus nattereri (assembly GCF_015220715.1). NCBI lineage: Eukaryota > Metazoa > Chordata > Actinopteri > Characiformes > Serrasalmidae > Pygocentrus > Pygocentrus nattereri. The sequence continues at coordinate 31,217,131 of NC_051215.1, read as the reverse complement.
AGATTTCTCAGTGCATGTGAACTCTTACTTGGATTTCTTTTGGATTTCTCAGTCAGTGCATGTGCAAAAACAGGCCGCTGTAGCAGAAATAAGCAGCGTTGTCGTGAGATGGCAGTAAAGCGCTTTTGAAACGACGCTGAAACCAGCTACATGATGGTAGAAATGAAGGATTTAAATTCTTTTTCTTCTAGATGGTGTATGTTCATATTTTCAGGTAAAATGGTGCAATGTTTAAAAAAAAGCCATAGCATAAAGTCTGAGTTTTACATTCCGCTAACGTGATGTCATCTACTGTTAGTTTATTGGCCAGTTGCGAAGCAGAAATCCGATTATTGCCAGACTTACATAGACCTGGAGTTTTCCTGTTTCCTGTTTTCCCTAGTGCATGTAATTGCATTGGTCAGATTTCTGCAGTTATTGGATTATTAAGTGCATGTAAATGCACTCAGTGTTTCATGATAACTTTGAGAATTTTATAATTGTAAACATATTTTCCATTCTTGGTGGCGATGTACCTGCAGGCCTCGAGGCAAAATAGTACCAAAAGGACACACTTTTTTGATTTTACCATTAGCAAAGTATAAAAACTTATAGAAAACACATCTAAGTTCACTGATTATTTTTATAGTAAACCTCAGGGCTATAATTGTGTTGTAGACATCAAAATTCCTGGTTCATATCACTACCATTGTAGAGAAATGAGTCGGTAAGTTTACTTACAGCATCACGTCAGACTCTCTGAATAACTTTGCATACATCTCAGTTAAGGAATTATGCGGAATATTCATAAAATCGGTGTAATTCCCCTTTAATGGTTAACCGACTAGTTGTTTACGTCTCTACTATGTGGAATAAAATCCCTTAATTAGACTTCATCAAAAAGTTTCCAGTCATATTTTGTTTCATAGAGCAGGTGAGTCAGCGGCTAGTTCCTGTGATAAATGGACTGAGATGAATGAAGAGATGAGCTGAGGCAGATGGGAGGAAGTCTTAGCCACACTTCCTGTTCCTCACAAAGTGCACACAGTCATCCTGAAACAATCCAACTCTTCAGGCCCTGCGAGGGGGAGGATGCACTCAGAGCCAGCATGGAGAAATCGCCCTTTCACCCACTGAAAAAGCATGTTGCTCCATTGGCAAGGAAATCAGCAGGCTGTAGACGGCACAGCCAGCAGAAAAATACAGTCGAACTTTCTGTGCTTCTTTTGGCATCACAAGTGGAACTCCATGGGGGATAAGCAGCACTAGTTAAAGCTTAAACTACAGATAAGGCCATGTTTACATGCTTTCTTTAAGTCCTCTAAATGAGGTCTTTAGTACATCCTTCCCCAGCATTTACTCTCATGAAGCCAACCATGAAGATCAATGGCAGGTAGTTTGTAGTGGTGAAGATGATTGAGTTGTGTCAGAACAACAAGTGTGCCAGAGAAGAGGTGCTGCCCTCCGCAATACCCAAAAGGCCAAAACGAGTACAATTCATATACAATTAAGAGAAGAACTAGCTTGGGCACCAGGGCTCCTCTGCCACGTTGCGTTTATTCCTGAGTCGTGCAGGCTGTTGCCGGCTGTGATGACTTTCTTGTGGTTAGGCAGCTGAAGCCTAGGCTCCAGAGGGAAGAAAATCCAGCCGTCATTATGCAGGGATTGCTCGCTAGCTTTTCCTAAGATGTATCGAAAAGCATCCCAGCAGCCACGTCCTGCCAAACCCACAAGCGTCATCAGATTTCTGTTGTTGAATAAAAGTGAGTTTCTGGGCGTTCTTAATACATTCTTCTAGGGCCACTGGGTTTAGGCGTGATTGAGTGTGCAGTATGCTTTGGAATTTTGAAAGGGAGGTAATTACACTCAGCAGAAATGTTTTAAAGCTGCCCCATGTTTAGTGTGCTTAAAAAAGCCCGTCAGACTTTTTGTCTGTGTAAATTAGGTGTCGTGATGAGGGCGCCCAGTTTTAATATCACATTGCATTGCTGCTTAAAGGGATGGGATAGCCAAAAGTCTTGTTCTCACAACTTTACCCAGTGTAGTTGGATCAGCCAAGACACTTTTGAAGTATACAGGGATGTGCATGGGTGCTCAATTACTTGGTTAAGTTTTTGAGATGCCAGTATTCAAATACTGAAATCACTATTTGAGTATTTGTTCCATTTCTTCATGGAAGATGGAGAACATACAGACTAGCACCGCAGTTAAACACAGAATTTGTTAGAATAGAACTGTAAATCGTGAAAATTGTGCTCATATTTGTGAGTAATTATATCAGTGTTTCTCATCCACGGCCCTGGAGGCCACTGTCGTGTACCGATTTCCTTCAATATGCCAAGTTCCACTCAGTAAGGGCTTTTTAATGAGCTGCTTGATTGTATTAGGTGTGTTGGGAGCACAGAGAACACTAAAGTGTGCAATGCATTATACCTCCAGGACCAGGAGTGAGAAATACTGTGTTATGTTATACTTTGTTAGGCAGAAATGAGAGAGCTTTAATGTTGACAAGGAAGTGTTTTTGAGGATGTGACTGAGAAGGCCGAGATAGCATGGCTTTTAATCTCAAATAGGCTAGGCTGATGTTAGCCACAGAAACAGTGAAAATGTACCACTGAAGAGGAAAAAACACCTGAAGAAGAATACACATCTCCATCAGCATCCAGCATGTAACGTTTGACAGGGGAGAGACGAATGCGGATGAAGCTAACAATATCCCAGGGATAGACAGAATTCGAAAACCTCAAAACCACTTCCAAGTCGAAACACGAAAAAGCCAACAACCGCCAGCTAAAGTACAAAAGGGTGAAATCAAAGACGAAGTTGGTAGAAACGAGAAAAATGGTCATAACATACAGTCATAGGATATCTAGATAATCGGTCAGTATGTTCTTATGGTTGAGAAGCAATACCTCACATCGAACCCTACTTTGGACCAGTCTTAAATAGCGCCAAAGTAGGTCAACCTGTACAGGTGCGTCTGATCAATAATCAGGAGACCTCGAGCGCTGGTAGTGACGCGGGCGCTCGTCCCGAGTCATGTGATCTACCGATGCTGTCCGGGAGATGGAGCAAAAAAGCTACTCTCACGCACGCGAAAAGAACTACTTGCGTGAGGAAAACCACACTCATACACAAGAAGAGAACTGCTTGTGCGAGGAAAAGCACCCCCGCGAAAGGCTCTGGCGACCACTGATAGCCAATCACAACACAGTTCCAGAAATCAGTAGTACTCAGTCATATGTTGGAAAATTGTAAAATTAGATTCTTCTGCTAAACTATTCCTTTAAATGTATTTACTGTCTTTTACTATTAGTTGACTGTAGGTGTGTGCATGGTATTCTAAGGATGAGTAGCGAGTAGGAAATATCACTTACTTCTTCTTGGGTATCATAATCAGGGCTCATGTCTTGCATAAACACGAGGCTCATAAATCAAACAGGACAATCAGCATAGAGGCAGATGTTGTCATAGCAATACCCCATTAAGATCGGCGTGTATAATCTCTCCAAATGTTAATCGCTCATGGCTGCCTCTGAGTGCTGCATTGTATTCAGTGTGAAAGGGAATGTTTTTTGGGTGGTGTGGGGGGAGGAGAAGGGAGGTGAGGGGAGTGCTGTCCTAAGGATGTGAGATTGGGAGTAAGATAGATATGCAGCCCCAGGATAATTGCTGGAGAGCTGCTTTGGATCATATTCACTTTGCAGGGCTTCTTTTTAAAAAGCTTTGTACTCGTGCTGTGTCTGTCTGTCTGGTGTTTTGTATGAAGAGGGACTACATGGCCAAAGTGGTGGCTTTACAGAAGAGAAGATTTTGTGTTGTTACTCTGTTCTTTGGTTAAACCTTGGTTTGCTATATCTTTGCAAACATCTAAAGCTGGAAATCTTTGTTGTAGAAAGAACTAGACAACAAACATTGATTTTACAACTATACGTTTACCACGTACAGTGGTAGGGACGTCTGAAGTAGATTGAGGTCGTCCAACTGGACAGCTTTCAGCTTGAGGGCCAGGAAGCTGTGCTTAATTATTTTCCCTTTCACAGCTGGAGGTTTGAGCAGCTGAGTGTGGCCTTCTTTTCAGAGCAGAGAGAGAGAGAGAGAGAGAGAGAGAGAAGAAAAAAACAGCCGAGTCGGGCGTGTAGGCATAAAGTCTACATCACTTCCTGCAGCATCTGGCAGTGATCAGAGTGGGAGAGGAGGAAAGAGCTCTGCTGCTGCTGCAAAAGACACTGGAATGTTACAAATCTGAGCTCCGGCTAACGGCTCTGCACGTCGGCCTGCCCACTCTGACGCTCTGAAATTTCAAACTTAAACAAGATCCTGTGGTACGACAGCAAAGAGCTTCAAAAACAGACCTGGTATTATTATATTTATCCTCCAGAATGAAAGTACATATATAGACATACAGTCAGAATATAATAATGTATAAACTGATAAAAATCCTAGCCACCAAGTTCTTGTTGTTTTGCTATACATTCAGTTTATATTGCAAACTGAATTGTATGTAATTTGCAGGCCTGTTGAAATCCTGAATTTTTAGCTGGCAGTTAATTGAAAGAAATAATGAATTTCAGTCTTGAGGTCTGCATCATTTTCTCTTTTTTTTTTCTTTCCACAAAATAACAGTGTAGGAGTTATGTGGTACAAAGTAATACAGTACAGTGATTTGATTAGTTTCTCAACCAGTAAAGTAATGTAATGCTTTACAGTTCTAATTCTTGTAAACACGTTGCAATTACTGACTTCATAAGAAACTTTTTTTACCTCCACACATTTCATTAAAAGTATAAATATCCTGTATATATTTATATTATCTGTGCCTGTATGTAATAGGGGGCATTCATGGGCTGGAGGTTAGGGAACCAGCCTTGTGACAGGTAAGTTGCCAGTTCGATCCCCAGAACCAACAGTACATGACTGAGGTGTCCTTGAGCAAGGCACCTAACCCCCAACTGCTCCCCCGGTGCTGCGGATAGGCCTGTGATGATTCACTTCATGGATGGGTTAAATGCAGAGGTGAAAGTTCTGCGTAACAAGGGTCACTTAATCAACTTAATAATTTACACAAGCATGTGCTACCTGTGGCAACTCACTGTGTGATTTTGATTGTGAATATGACCAACAAATTCAATAAGTGGTCTCTTGAAGCATGTAATCATGCTGTTATGAAACTGATGAATAAAGATCTCCATGCTGAAGAAGAGAGAGCCCCAACCAACTCAGGCTCAACTAGATTTTCATTCAGAAACAGCTCTGGAAGCTTTACATTTTACTCGCCACAGTTAGGAAGGAGTAATAAGTGATTTATAATGGATAACTTTTCTGAGTATTTCTATCCACACTGCCAAAAAAGGACTAATAACCCAATAACTTTCCCAATCCCAATAACTTTCATTACATTCAAATCATGAATATGAAATATTTCCTCTTCACAAGTGTGTTGAATGGAAAGTTTAAAGTCAGAATTTTTAGCAGAATTTTTCTTCTTTTTTTTTTTTTAAGTTAAACGTTAACTTGCACAAGTTACACATGAAAAATCCGTTTTAAAAAGGTAAGCCAAGCTAGGAGGGTTTAATTAGACTTCTGACCTTATTTTGATCAAATATCTCTCTCTTTTTTCGCAGGATGACGTAGCGGTGGAGGCTGGAGGAGAGAGAGAGCAGAGATGAGCCTCACATCCTGGTTCCTGGTGAGCAGCGGGGGCACGCGTCACCGACTGCCCCGTGAGATGATCTTTGTGGGTCGCGATGACTGCGAGCTCATGCTACAGGTCAGCTGATGACTACTGTCACTCTCTATGCGAATAGCTCCACACATACAGGCCCCAGTGTTTCAGCACAGGTTAATCCCCTGACAGCTGGGAGCTCCTGCTGGGAACCCGATACTGTACTGAAGTCCTCCGCTGATCTTCCCAACACAATCCCTGAGCCTTTGACTCAGTTCTTTATATGAGCATGTACAGTTTGGAGAGAGTGCATGTATTGCATTACTTTTCAGTGTGTAACTAGTGCTGGGTGATAAAATTATCTGTTTTTTTACTGTGATTATATTTTCCTTAGTAATGATAATAAAAAGGAATTACATTTCAACTATTTGTTTTCAAATTTTCACCAAAATAGACATTACATACAACTTAGCCCAGTACCATTTCTTTTTTTTTTAACCACTGCCCCTTGTTTGGGAGTGTCATCTTGCCCCTTAGAACTGAGTTAAAAGGCATAGTGGTTGAAATCTTCCCCTACAAAATGGGACCCTCAAATAAAGAAGAACATTGCTTCATTAACAGGCTACTAGCGGTGCTCTGTAGGTGACCCTGCCAGTCTGCATTGATAGCAGAGGAGGATAGAGTTCAGCCACCTCACTGCTGGGCTTTACCTAAATTTAGAGCATCATATGCTTTCAAAGAGGGGGGATGCCCCACAATTATTCATTGTTGCCCATTCCTAATTCTTCAGTGAAATGAAGCTGAAGTCAGCTTTTTTGCCAGCTTCTTGTTAGAATTTTCCCATTCCACCTTAAATGGTGCAGCAGTTCTGACATCTGAGGTATCAAAATGTAACTGCTGCTCCATTTGAAGTGGAACAGGAAATTTAGACAGCTAGCTACCAAGACATCAGCACACTACTAGTGTTTTTTATGCTTATTATGAAGAAAAGGACCATAATACATTGAAATGACATTAACAAAATACAAATGTTACTGTAGTTTTTAAAAGAGAAAATACGCACATTTGTGGGTTTTTTGGTGCAGCCAACTTTTTTGTTTTTTCATAACACTCCGTTTGGAGTGTGCCACTAAAAAACTCCCTTTGGACAACCATGTAGCCCTAACACTTCGCCCTACCCCTCTATCTCAATAAGAATCGTTACACCCACCCTATGTGAACATGCAAAAAGGAGGTGTAGGGCTAAGTGGTAGGGGAGAGGGGTGAAATGGGATTGGGCCCTTATCACACAGCATGCAGGATTAGGAGAATGCCAGCAACAACCAATTAGGAATTCAATCCAGTCAGAAAAAATCTTGTGAGTTCTGTTATGTTCTAAGGTTTTGCATGTTACCTGTTAAATGTAAATTATTTTTATTTGTATTTTTTAAATCTATTTGTTTTATGTTCAATCTTACTAAATAATTTTGTAGATTACATCAGAATCAGTGTACTGTATATAAGTGGAAGTAGAAGTAGACTTTTTAGAAGTAGAAGTAGACTTCTTAGAAGTAGAAGTAGACTTTTTAGAAGTAGAAGTAGACTTCTTAGAAGTAGAAGTAGCTTTTTATAAAGTCAGAACGTCAGTCTTTTCTCTCTGTCCAACATTTTTCAATACCACTCCATCCCACATAAGTAACATACTCATAATTCAGCAAAACACAGCAATATCTGTGTTCTTTAAAAAGAAAAGCAGATGTGATAACTAGTGTTAACAAGTGAGATGTTTGAAGTTGATGAATTTGAAATTTGGAATCTTTCATCTTTAGGCACCATCAACGCTTGGAAAAGTGACTTAGTGACATGTTGCTGATGTTGTGGTGGTGTATGTTAATGGCATGCCTGATACTCTAAATCTTACTGGTAATTGCTGCAGGAAGTTCTGTTCACTGGATCAAAGTGCTGTTTAAGGAACTGAGAGGTTGTACTAATACATTATCTAGTGTTCCAGATAGTGAGCACCTCAGGACTGAAGGTGACTATGTTGAAGAGCTGATTTCAAATTTTGCATATATCCTCAAATTTACATGAAATAACTGTAATAAAAAGAGTACATAATTATTATAGAAGTGAAACAGCTTACAGTTTGCTATGTAGAATATACGGTATAAATAAATAAGAGCAATCTAATCAAAATCTATGACAACCTATCTGAAAGTCACTTGTTGGTTGATCCCACTATTCCCCCTGAATTCTTTGTACAGCTTTTTTGTACAGCTCAAACACTGCGTGAGTGAGTGTGGAAGGTAATAAATCGATAGCAAGTTTATTGTGCAGCCAAAAAAACATAATGCATAAAGTTTTCTGTGCGCATGGGGAACAAAAATCTGAAGATTGCCAATGTAAGAGTGACAAATGCAGAGCTGACATTCAGTGGATATTCTCTCATGTGTGAGGGATTGGTGAGTGGGGAACCAGTCACCCGGAGCAGAGTGATTACAGAACGTTGTGAGCAGGGAATAGAGCCACTCCAATGCACTTCACTACAATGCTCACAATAAGCTTTTAGTTTTCTTCATGCTTCTAATGACTTTTCAGACTTAAAACCGATCATTACAAAATGCATATAGTAATAATAGATAGTTATTGATATTGAATAATATGGAAAACTATATTGTGACTGTCTAGCACTACATGCAACTGCTCAGACTCTTTCAGCATGTCCCCTAGGTCATCAGGTTCCAGCCTGCTTTACTCTTTTCACTTTGAACATTATTCATCTAACACCAAGAACCATGGCTGGGATAGAAAGAGATGTTTCCACGGATTATTCTGTCTTAATAACCTGAGTGGTTCAATCTGATGCTATCGGAGCGTGTGTGTTAGTCACAGTGCTATATTAATAGAAAGTGGGACAGATAGCTCACGGGTTACTTTTAGACACTCTAGAGGACCTCCACTATGAGTGGGTAAACTGCTGCACTGCCAAACATTGCAGAGAAGGGTGCCAACACTGTCATGAGGCTCAAAGAATGAGATCCAACTTCAAACCCTGACATATGATGTATCACAGCAGTGAAATGCTAGAGATTGCAGCCAGTGCAAGCAAAGCAGTAGAATAACACATACAGCAACACTGTTTAGATTACATGCGATCAGGGATAGACTTAGGAACATGAACTGGACAGCTGGGCAGCTGATATTTTATTCACTATTAAATAGGAACATCAAAACATTATTATTGATACAATGCTAGAAATTATGACTTATAGTAATAATAATTGTAGTAATTAAACTGATATTTATAAAAGTTTCAGTTAAAATTATGAAAGTATCTTACATAATTTAGCATCCTGTGTTTAGCTCATGCAAACACTGACATGCCTGTCATTAGTGATGGGAATTTACCTTAGTGTAAACTCACATACATGAACAGTGAAGTGGATAACACATCACTACCTCATGGGCAGAAAAGTGGGGTTTGACTCTCCATCCACGCAGGAACTCCACTGCTGTATCAATAAGAGAATGCCACAGTATGTGAATGGCTCTAGATAGGAATACCTGCTAAATAATGCAAAATATTTATCTAAAATAATGTAAAAACTTTCAAACATTTTCTCAAAATTGTCTGATTTAGCTCAGTCAATTCACTTCATATATGGATTATATTGTGTAAAAATTTTATTACAGTAAAATGTGTCATTATTGGTATCAGCGTTGGACGCAATAAAGTGTTAATTATAGTATTATGATAGTGTGAAAACATCTATATAGGTGTGTATATAGCCCATTAGCCTTTAGGAGTGATTCTGTTTTATTATGTCTTTGTAAATCTTTTATGAATCCTTTTTGGGTCTTTTCTGTTATTTTAGTTATTTCAGTAATAATGTTTACTTTGTTGTTTGAAATATGTACATGTTTTTTATTTATTTCGTTTTTTTTTTTTTTGATAAATAAATGAATAAGTACTGTCTGCCTAGAGTTTGAAAAGCACTTCTCAAAAACGAGACATTCTAAAGGTTCTTTTTATTGGAAGTTCATGCTTGTTCAGGTTTCTCAGTCATTTAAAAATCTACAGCTGTCTTTGTGATTCCACATACATCAAAAGTTTCTTCATTTTTATAGCTTTATGTGAAGTTGTAAAGTAGTCAAGTCATGATAGCATTTAAAACATGTGTCTGCAACAAAATTCTGTTATAACCGAGTGATTCCAAACCTTTGTACGTTACTCTTTGAGTATTACTCTTTGTGTATTTGTGTGTCCTTAGAAATATAACACTAGCTCTTAAATTTCAGACGTGGTCCTGTGGGAGGCATAAAAAAGACTTTGTTTTGTAAGAGAAATTCTCCGCCCCCTCTGATCAGCCCTGTGGCCTGGGGACAGTTGCAGAAACCGAGATGATTTTTGGTTGGGGATGGGCCGATAGCTTTAAATACCAGTCGCTCAATCATGTGATTATGGTTTTTACAAAACACGTCCTGTAGTTATCACATGATGTAGACAGAATGGGCTCGTTGTGTGTAAGAATGCTGAAGGTAAACAGATTTGATAGATTTTTACTCAAATGGGAATCCCTTCGATTTTTCTCATGTTATTTAGTATTTAGTCATTGAGCTAAAGTCGTTCAGAGTGGTTTAATATGAGATGCTCCATTAGAGAAATTTACCAAGTCACAGTGGTGGTGATAAGAACCAGGCATCTGAAGCCTCCTAAAAGCCCCCATCACAGAAAGTTATTACATGAAATATGTACAAATACAGCACCTAATGCTTAGACCACTGTTTTATGATAGTTTATAAGATATGATTTTGGCATTCAATGGAGATATATGGATTTATAGGATGGTGTAAGGCAAAAGAGCACCCAAAGAAAAAGTAATAATTTCAGATTTACAACTAATTTAATATTTTCAGGATTACATATAAAACTAAGAAGACACATGTTCAAATGGACACATGGTCATTTTAGGTAGTAATTTAAAATGCCTATATTTAAGTTGTAGACATTGCAACCCCTGGTTCCTTTCACCACCACAGTAAAAAAATGAAAAGTTTTTAAGCTTGTCTACAATTAACCATATCACAACACCCTGTGAATGACTTTATGTACATTATAATGATCAAATCATGCAGAAATGTTGAAAAATCTGTGGAAATCCCCTTTAATGTCCTCCATGCATACAAAGTAAAGCTCTTTTATACAGGAGACATGATTTTGTCTATTTGAAATTTGTTTTTATTATTAATTTACATTTACATAAAGGTGGTGATTCAGAGCATCAATTTTGGAGCGTTGGAATCAGTTACCATTGATTACAGTAACAGTCAGTGCTATATAGACACAGACCGGCAACTTCTTTAAGTGCTCCTGCTTGTTTCTACATACACTGTCCACTCACCATGTTGTAGTTCTACAATTACAGACTTTTGTCTTTGTTTTAATATGTTATCATCAGTTTCTTTTTTTTTTAACTCATTATCTTTGCTTCTTTTAATTTTTTGGCATTTTTTTGCCTAATTATCCGGTGTGTGGATTTCTCTGCCTTTTTGAACGTTCTAGCTACAGTCCCACGGCTCCTCAGTGCTTTTACAGCTTCTGATGGTGCCTCATTCCTAACAGGGGTTTATCTTGTTTGACTTGCCTAAATTACTAACTTAGTCAGCAGGAGAACCTCAGCAGGTTGCTCAGGAAGCATGTGTGCTTTTCCAACGTCTAGCTTTGGAAGCAGATCAGCCATTAAGAAAGCCATGAAGCTCTTTTGCCACAAAATCTCCCTCTGTCAAATCCATAAGCCCATTTGTAATGTGAAGATGACTGATCTTTTTTCAGATTTTTTCCCTCATAATCATATCAAACACTTCATGAATGTAAATAACCTCTCCCTCAGACAACGCAAGGCTGATTGTTGAATGCTTTTGTCTCGGCAGTGAAACTGCTGCTGAAAATAGCCTCATAATCTTTATAACTGACAGTGTGTGGAGATTAAAGTCTGCCGTCTGTAACTCTTCTAATGTGTATGTGTGTGTGTGTGTGTGTGTGTGTGTGTGTGTGTGTGTGTGTGTGTGTTTGCAGTCTCGCAGCGTAGACAAGCAGCACGCAGTGATCAACTATGAGTCCACCAGTGATGAGCACAAAGTAAAGGACCTAGGGAGTCTTAATGGGGTGAGTAACTGACCACTAGTCCAGCGTGAAGCTGTGTTATTATAGCCAGTGACTTAAACGTAATTATTAAGCAGTAATGATGTTTTTACTGAAACAGTAGTCATAAAAGTGTCTGATTGTTTCTTTGTCGTTATCACTTCATCTTCAGCTTACTCTGAACAGTCTTCTTGAATATGTATTCAGTTTACTGTTGTGGTGAAACAGCCTTCTCTAATATAACATTGGTCATGTCTTCCACACAGCGGTCAGTGTTGCTTGTCTGTCATGAGTTATATTATTAGTGCGTCTCCCTCTCATTGAGGTCAGTAAAAGCGGCTCCGTGTGACACAGTTTCTAAAACAGGAAGTGCGACTCAAAGCTCTTCCCGTTGAGTCATGCTCTGGTATTCCTCTTCCTGCCCAGTTGTGGCAGGAAAATCTTCAATGCTGGACAAATTAAATCCTGACTGCATAACCGCCATCTCCCTGCTTCCCTGTCCCTGCTCCCTTCTCCCTGCATTTCGCTCTCACTGAGAGCTCTGCCAGTTTTGCTGATTGAGCTTTCTGCTCAGTGTTAATCATCAGAAGTCTAGTTATTGTTGTTTTTCTGTGCTTTTGATTTACACTACATACTTATCTAAATGTATTTGGCTGCAGTTGAAACAAGTCCTTGTATCTCAATTTTTGTTGTTTTTCAGTTTTTGATGTCATATGAAAACGCCTGTTGCCCTGTATATTGTGTTAAAAACTTCATGATGAAAGGAGACCAAAACGAAACGGCCCAAAATGACTTGAAGAAAATTAGGTTCCATTGACTTATGTTAAAAGTGAAGTATGTGTTTTCCTTCTCCTGTGAAGTTGTCAATCTGGAGCAGCGATTTTCATAATTTAATAATTAATTACACATTTATCTAAAGGATTATATTCAGTTCTGAAACAAAGTTAAAGACGTTAACCAAATGATTCATTTTCAGCATCAAGAAACAACCCAAAAATAATTGAACAGAAATTGACAAGAGAAGCCTTGTCAATAATAGCAATATTTAAGTATTTTATTTGTGCCCACCCTTTGCTTCTTTTTAGGAGACTTGCTTTCAGTTTTTCAAAGAAACCCGAAGGGATGTTTTCCACACCTCCCAAGTTTGGTCTCCAAAAGTTGGTTGCATTTTCCACTTCTCATGATCCAAGTATTCCCAAACACATTGAGAAATGTTTTTCTTTTCATTTCTCAGTAAGAGCTTCTTGACATCTACACATCTTTTCAGACTAATAGTGCTGAGTTGTCTTCTCACAGTGGAAGGATGGACAGAAACACCAGTGCATTGTTCAGATCTGTAGCAAGAGTGGAGCTTGATTATCTCCTCTTTAAGTGCTGTTTATCTGATGGGGACAGTTTTGGTGGCCTGGACTTGTACAGTTGTTAGGAGCCTTATTATTTCTGTGTCTTTTAAACAGTTTTTAAACTCCAGATTTGGAAACTCCATGTTGTTTAACTTATTTTCAAAAGACTTTGTCCTTTTGTATGCAGCTGCATCTAACCTCCTCTGAAATATCTCCTGAAAAATGAGTAACTTGTCCTTAATGGCTGCTTTGACTGCAGATTAAACAGAAATAGAAGGGTGGTCTCTGACTTTTGTGAAATACATTTTTTCTTATCTGCAAAATGAGACTGCACATACAGCAGTAGCCTTTTTTGATCAGATTTGAATTATAATAAAATACTGAAAATATAAAAACTCTGCACTGTCAACAGAATTCTAATGCCCAAGCAGAACTTTAGGCTATGTGCAGTGAAGGAACTGGCTGGAGTAGAGGTGGGCAGTATGACAGTCTTTTATCATTATTTTGATGTATTTTTACACTATATGGTGTTCCAGTGTATCAAAACTTAGAAAAATTAAATATCCTGATGCCTATCATGTATTGCCATGTGATATATTTGCTGTATTGCCCACCTCTGACTGGAGAATTCATGAATAAGCATAAAGCGAATCTGCTCCCCCCTGACTGTGGTCATCCATTACGGAGTTTTTGTCCTTAAACGTGAAGTAAAGAATAGGATACTCAGCTTTTTGAGGGGAAAACTTTAAGCTGCGCTGTTGTGAAAGTGCTTTGTCAGTGAGATCAGCTCCCTTTCCTTTCACTCTGCTGGAAGCCAGGGATATTTGAGATGGAGCAGGCGTCAGTGCTCAGATACGCTCTCTCACTCACACGCCCACGCACAAACACACACACACGTTTTAATACATTTTGAAGACATTGGGTCATCTATAAGCCCTATTCAGACAGTAAAAAGATTTGGTGAAGCCTGAACCTAACACTGAATTTAACATCAGTTAACACAAAGATTATTTTTTTCTTTTTCAGGTTTAAAAAATGAATCATGACAAACACACACACATACGCACATGTTTTAATACATTTTGAAGACATTGGGTCATCTATAAGCCCCATTCAGACAGTAGGTATATGTTTGTTAATCCCATGTTGAAGGAGTAGCCATTTGAAGTCGACTTTAACAAGAGAACGGTATGTTTTATGAGCTGTAGAGAAAAGCAGATGGGAGACTGGTCTGCAGGAATGTGATTCGGAGTAACTCTCTCTCTCTGAGAGATTTGGAGATTAAAGTCCCAACACACATGATTATTTCTTGACTTGTGATGTTATGTAGTGGATTTGGTTTTACAAAAGATTAAAGAGGCCAGGATCCAGTGATATTGACTTAATTCAGTAAACATCAGCAGTGTAATCCTTTTGAGGTTTTGGATAAGAAGGGGAAAAAAAACTTTTTTTGGATCCTTTGCTGGAACTCTACCTTTGCAGCATCTCAGACACACCAAGCTTCATGTGACCTCTATGAAAGATAGATCATCACCATTTAGTTAAGAGCTTGTAGGCACATGTGCATTTTACTGGGTGATAAAAGTATTTCTGGGCAGAGGTTGGAGATCTCAGAGTAAGCAATAGTTTCCATCTGCTTTCAGACATTTGTGAATGATGTTCGAATCCAGGAGCAGATGTACATCACTCTGAAGATTGATGATAAGCTGAGGTTTGGATACGATATCCTTTTACGCTCGCCTGCTGTCTGTGCCTGTTGTAGACTCTTTATTATGTTTCACCGTTTCCTGTGTCTTCTTTATTGTGCAGTATTTGTGTGTGCATATGTACAAATTTATCTATGACAGTGTTTTTTTGTATTAACTGGGAATTCTGCTAATTTTTCACATTTCCTATGTGAGTCAGTAGTTGAGATGTAAACAAATTTATTCAGAGTGGTTTAATGTAAAAGAACCATACAGACTTGGATTTCCTGGTGCAGATAGGAACCAGGGCTTGTGGTGTCCACAACACAAATGTGGTCAATGTGTACTGTCCAAAATGACCAGTGAACCCATGCGTCATCTGAAAAATCTGAAAAAGAAGGGGATTCTTTGGGGATTACTTTGACTTACAGCACCCTGCATGTAGCTCTCTGCCATTTACAAAACTGTCCTAAAACGATGGACATTGGATATCACGCAGCATATTTATAACCATTTCAGTAACCTTCTGGGATGGAGCTTTTAGAGCCATTAAACTCTTCAGACATCTGGTTCCTATCGCCACCAGTCTGAACAATTCTGAGTCAGTATGTTTTTCAAGAACTGAGCATTTCATATCACTCTGATTGACTTTCATTACATCTTAACAACTTCACAGTAATCACAGTACTGATATCATAGAAAGCTGCAATTTGCAGTTGAGTCCTCCAACCAATCACAATGTTTGGTGCACTGTGTTGTGAACATCTTGTCCAATCACAGTTCCTGATGAGTGTTTCTTTCTATCTGCAACTGTGTCGATATCAATATATTCATTCAGTTCAACAAAATTAAGCTCCTTTTGAATGCAGACAAATCTTTAACCATCACATTTGGGGTTTTCCAGTGGATTGTTAGTCTTATCAAACCTAACATCTCACAAAAATGCATTTTGAGACTTTAGCTTTGCCTTCTTTAACTTATTAAAATCCGTCCCCAGAGTAGTTACACAATGTATGAGACTTTGTGTATTGCACAAATGATTAGATTTGACACATATTTCACACTGATATTTGATGATGTGTTTATGGTACTCCATAAGAACAGAATGTTTAGGCGACACTGGGCTAATATGCTAAAATGTGTGTGTTTCATTCATTTTATTGCATTTATATCCATGCACAAACATATTTTAGATTTCTCTGCAATGGTAATCCAAGTGCTTTGAAAGACTCAGGCACTCACAGAGCAGGCTGTAGTTAAAATGTTTAATAATCCAGAATCGTAGTAAAAAAACAGGCAAGGGTCTATGCACAGGCAAACGGGGCAAGGTAGGGTGAGCTAAATCAGAATGAGAGAACATGAGCTAGAGGTCATTACATGAAAGAGAAAACAGGGGTCAAAAAGGGGTCAGCCTAGAAATGAGAAAGAAAACAAACTTGAACGTAAAACACAGAAATATAGACTCAGTAATGCACTGTAGACTGAAACAATACTTCACAAAGAGGCTACAGACACAAACAGGTTATATAGGCACTAGAACAGGTTTCAACAATCAAAAATCAGGTGAACAGAGCATTGATAGGTGGATGGTTGGGAGTCTATGGAGATGTGATCCCCAGAGGATTCTGGGAGTTGGAGTTCTGAAAGGAGTGAGGAGTGTTAGTCTCTGCAAAAGCATGAAAGGTTGTCAGATTTTCTAAATATTTATGTATCAGCATGGTCAGATATGTACACAAAAATTATTGACTGTCAGCATCAGCTCACAGTTCTCGTATCAGAGTATCCCTAAAGTTCAGCATTGTATGGATTACCATGTGGAACTGGACATTTCTGTGGGCCAGTATGTTTTCTATCACTATGTAAATCACCATACTGCCCTTATTGTTGGATACACTGAGCAGAAATAATGATTGGTTTTATCAAACTGTCAATAAAAGATAGATGTGTGTAGTTGTGACAGAAACAAGTTTAAACATTTTCAGCTTTGTTAGATTATATTCTTTACGTATCAAATAAATGCAGTGACAACCTTGAGCCTTTTTTTCTATTGACCTCAAAGCATTAATATATTGCAAGTCACGTCAGATTCACAACCTATAGTGTTATTATCACAGTATTGGTATTTTTTTCCATGTTATGCAGCCTCAGTTTATATGTTTGCACAGTATCTACACACTGTAGATGATGATGGAACCTACTGTATAAGCCTGTGAGTTGTTCTTCATCCTTAACCTGTCTCACATACCAACTTGTTCACTGTGGTCCGGGGAGAGCTTCATGTTCCAGAGGAAGCTCTAAAGGTAACATACACTGACACTGTTTACCTGTAAATACAAAATACAGCAACTCTGTTTACTGGTTAATTATCATATTCATTAACTTTGTTTAGCAGTAAATACAGCATGTTTTTACCATATTTTTAAAGTAGCACCCAAAGTTGTCCTTCATGTCAGGCTGGGGGTCACATTATTGCTCTTCTCATCCTGTAGCAAAATAGCCCTTGTGTTTGCATATTAAAATCGTCTTTCTGTCTCTCTGTCAGCATGAGAAGTTCACCAGCCAGCTCCAGCTGGGAAAAAAGCCCACCTGTGCAGAGCACCCCAAAATGCCTAAGTCTCCCCCAGCCAGAGCCGCAGAGAGTAAGGCTACAGAGCCCGTCACTGAGCCTCTTTCCAAACCTGCAGAAGCCAGCAAGGCAGATGAGAAAATGCCAGGTGAATATGTGCAGCTTTTACCAGATTATATCATGTATATAATTAATCATACATTACACTCTCAGACTCTCAGGTAAGAAACTGTCACTGGGGCAGTGCCCCTCTTGTCACTGGGGTGGCGCCGTCAAGGGTACATCTCAGTACCTTTAGTCAGGGAACATAACTGTGCCATAATCCACTGACATGATGTTTTCTTTTTGTTGTTGTTTTGTTGTACTGACTCCACGCACCCCATCTCGTCTGCAGGCTTTTTATTTTATTATTCTGTTTTAAAACCTTTGGTACAAATACGACCTTATTTAAGGTTCACAGTTAGACCTTAAAACCACTGTTGTACCTTTGAGGGAACATTTATATTGTTTGTACCTTGATGAATGAAAATGTTCCTTCACAGAACCTTCATTTTAAACAATGTATATATGCAAAAGGTTCACAGTAACAGCCTCTGCTATTCTTGGAAGGCTTTACACTAGATCAGGGGTGTTCAACTAACACTTAAAGAGGTCCAGTGACATCAAATGTCAGGCTTACAAAAGTCTGGATGAACAAGTTAACAGAAGTGAATGCCAACAGCTATTTAAAGTGCTTTATCTTTAAACGCTTAACCATTAATGATTAGGCCAGGTAACCAATAAAGTAAAAAAAGGCACGTCAAACTGTTTCAAGACCATTGGCTATTGTTGGTAAAATAAATAAATGAAAACAATAATAAAGGGTTTACTTAAGTAAAGTTTTACATTGTAGCGCTGTCCTCAGAACTGCGTTTTGTGGGTAGATTAATTTAAAGTGATTGTTTTGTTTTGCAGGCGAGCTAGGGCTTAATGTTTTCCCTCTTGACTGGCACCATGTAAACTGAACTGATTAGACGCATCAATTTTGGACATGAATCAGGGAGAAAAGCACAGCGTTCTCTGTTCATTTATTTTAAAACACTGTTTTGTTTTCAACAAGCCATGTTGTTGCTTCACTACTCAGGCCAGTAATAGTAAATAAATTAAAAAGATTTATGAAAATTTGTGAAATTATTTGCGTTCTGACCTGATATCTAGCTCTGCTGCTTCTGTTCAGATGAGCTGCCTTCGGCTAAGTCATTGTGACTGGATAAACTGCTACACGGTGCTGCTACAGAAGCTGTGCTTGGTTCGATCCACTAAAATACTGGGATCAATCATCCATCATAGACCATCATAATTGTGTAATATTATCGTGAAACACAAACAAAAAATATGACCTCTTTGTATTTCTTTTAGATCTCATTAGCTCACTTTCAAGCACTTTCCTTACTGCTTTCCCTCTCTTACGTCCCCCCATGCTTGGGATCCATATGCATCACATCCTGCTTTGACTCATGGCTTATGTGAGATACTCGTAATAATAACTACTGAAATTGAAACAGAAATGTAGCCACTCCGTCCTATCCTTCCAAATGCCTGCGGTCTAACCAGTAGTTTTCCTCTCTGTCAGCATTGCTTGAGAGTAATCATTATGATCTATGTTTAACCAAGACATTGACCAGTGGCAACTGTAAGTGACCCTCTACCATCCTGTACTAGGCATCATTAAAATTTGTACTGTCTCACCACAGCAGTTTATATGATACATGAAGTTTACACAGCCTTGAATTAGTGAATACAAAGTTGAGTTACAATCTGTAGTGTTCCGTTATGCCCAGCTGCACACAGATAACACCAAAACGAGGTCATTCAGGATGATAAAAGTGAATCCAGCTCTGTAACTTAATTTAACTTCATTTAACCATTATAAGCGTTTACTCAACACAGTAGGCGTCACTGTGAGGCTTATTGATTTGAGGAAAATATCGAATTGTGATTTTTTTTCTTCCCAATGTTGTGACAGTGATTTGAATTTTTTTCTGTAGTTTAAGGTCCAGGGCTGTTTTTTTTTTTTTTTTTCCAGAGAAGAAGATTAACATATTTACTTTTTCTGGCTTGAGGCTTAATCACTGCCTGCTAGTTGTGCCTGTGTTGTCACGTAAGCAGCCTATGGGTTTTTGCTTGCTTTGGGTTGAGCTGACTCATCTGCAGGCAGTTCACAAACCCTTATCTCTCATCACAAACTGTTATTAGGTTCAATTTCCCCACTTAAAACTTGACAAAGTTCTTAAAAGTTATATTATATATATTATAAACTCTAATTAAAATTGCATTTTTTCAAATCGATCTTTCAGCCCTTTAAAAGTTTATTCATTATATATTATTTATTAATACTGGGGATTTTGCCTTGGAATCTTATGCTTAAACAGAAAAATCACATTTTACCTTAGAACAGGGTTTAAATAAGGCTAGCAATAAAGAATTTGGCCTCCAGTATTTCACTGTGGAAAAAACTGTGACCTTTGCTTGGCAGCACCACAAATGGAATATGCAGTGCTGGCCTTTGAATCCTATTCGAGAGTAATGTTATTGGTAGAAGTTACAACTCACCAGTGGCATCACTAGAGGTTCATGGATGGGGGGCTAAGCATGTACTAGGAGGGTCTGGGGGCATGGTCTGTTCATCATGAAGTTTTGGAGTAGAAACAGCCAGAAAATGTATCAAAATATGGCTGTTTGGTCAAACTGGTCTACAGTAGATCTGTCTCTTTGTAGTTGGTATTAAGTACAGAACACTATGTCATCCACCTACAGCAGACACAGATCAAGCAAAGGTACTGAAATCAAGCTATGCTGTGTCCTCGCTCTTAGATAATCTGCAAGGTCCTAAATGTTTTATTCCAATATACAGATTATAGCTAATGTAGTCTCACTTGGTACAATCAGAAATAGTGTGATTTTGCTCTGTAGGCATGTTTAATAAGCTAAGTGACAGAATTTCATGGTCATGGTGAGAATTTTTTTTTTCAGATAAATTAAATTACATGTTAATTTTAACTAAAAGCTTAAACAACTCCCCTTCACTTTCTTCCTGATCACTAATCTCCATGCGATCTGCTCTTTCAGTGCTGTCAGTCTCCTTAAGCTTCTTTCTCTCGTTTTCCTCCACACTAGCTAGCTACACTAATAAAGTACCAAAAACCACTAAAACATACAAATCACCTCACTTAGAATGACTTGATTGCAAAAGACCTGCTGGAGGTTTGAAAGGTCTTTGTTTTATTTACATATGGTCAGATAGGCCATGTTCAAACACTGTATTTGGTGTCAGGAGGGAGGAAGCTGCAGCTAAAGAAGTCGAGAACCACTGGGTTTAGTGGCTGCGTGCATTGTAATAGAAGGTACTGCATTTTAATATGTATTTTGAAAAGGTAAACAGTAGGACACTCATCCATTCATGCAACTTGAAACTGACACTGTAATAAACCAAAGACAAAGTTGAGACATTGAATATGGGCTGTATTAAATTTACACCTAAATGCTTCAGATGCAAATGAGCAAGAACTCTAGTGTGTACCAGTGGTCTACATAATCCCAGGCAGCTGTAGCTGAGCTAGATTTACCATGTCCTGCTCATTTTGTTTCATTAAGTACCACTTTATATTTAACCCTGTGTAATTATGAGCATGGCATGGGGTTGCAGTAAAGTGCAGGGTGTGTAATTACAGGGCAGTGATAGACCCCACACCCAGAGCTCTGTTTTTCTGGTCATCAGAAAAGGAAAGGCGGTTGGCATTTTCCATGTGTTCTTATCTCATTGCCACCTTGTTATTTTATCCAGATAATATCACCCTTGAGCTAGAATGCTCTGAGTGCCTCCAGTGCTCCAGCAGCATCCTCCATGTTTGAAATGGCTTAAATATATCCTCCAAAACAGGCTTAAACACTAACTAGATACAGAGAATGCAGCAGCCTGTAAACATGTAGCAGTGCTAAATAATCCACAGTTGCGGAACGAGTATTTTCTGGTATCAAACTCTAAGCTTTTAGATATATTAATATAGCTCACTGAAAATTGAAAAGCTGTACATTTTACTCTGTGTGATCTAGGGGTATTGCAAAAATACAGTACTAGATACCTGAAGAAATATTTTTTATTTGTTTCACATGCTGCATTTCACTAAATCCAATTAAACAGGACTAATTATGCTTTCTTTATCATTAAGAACATACTGATCATCAGTGTCATTATAATGTTGTGGAGTGATCAGGGGTGGACGCATGTGCGAAGACAAGCAAGATTTATTATGGGCAAATCCATACTCAGGGTCAAGACGGTCCAGGGTCAGGTAGCCAACACGGATAGGTTGGGGTACAAACATGATAAACAACACAGAATAAACGAACAATCCAAGACAAAGACCAAACAATACTAACACCTCAAACAAAGACCAGTAACAAACCAAGACAAACACGGAGCTTAAATATAACAAGGATAATGAGGGACAGGTGGATAACAGGTGGTAACAATCAGTGGCAGGGTCTTGAAACAAGGGGGCAGGACCGGGAAGAAACAAAATAAATGCACGTGGACAGGACTGGGAGGGACCAATCATGACAGTCATGAGTAATGAGTGAGTAATTGACAAAGCACTTCTTGTAAGTCGCTCTGGATAAGAGCGTCTGCTAAATGCTGTAAATGTAAATGTAATGATTATGTTCAGAGTATGCTCAGAGGAGTACACTAACATAATTGATCACAATAGGATAAATTTTGTCATATTGTAAGCCCCTAATCTAATGTATAATGTCTGTTTCATAAATGTCCACATCATTTCGCAAAAGGCTGGTATTTATTCAGCTGTTTGCATACCATTTCAGTACACATACGTCTGAAATTGTACCGTTTCCGTTGGTATGTATGTTCTCCGAATTTGCCTGAGCACAAATCTGAAGAAACTTTTCAAACTGATCAACTAAATAATTATAAAGGGGGTTTATATCACTTAATTCATTTTGGTCATGTGGGACTACTTAATTTTACAAAATAGAAAACCTAAATATGATTGTGAGCAAAACTGTGAAAAGTAGACACAATCAAAGCATTTACTTGAGTACTGTCAGATGCTCGTTGAAGGTATAGCTACAAAAAAATCCTCTCTAAACCAAACAGAGGTTTAGCAGACTTTTCTTTACCATAGAAAAAAGTTTACTGTTAAAATATGATAAGGGGAAGTTTAAGACTTGTATTCAAAATGATAGACAGATCATCATACACTGAATGAGAGGTGAAATTGCCTTTTCTTGTTGAAGGGGACGTAGCAGCTCTGCACAGAGGAACGCCTTTGTATGGACAGCCATCCTGGTGGGGCGATGGTGATGCTGATGATGAGAATTCGTTCAAGCAAGAAAATAAAGCATCTGGGAAAAAACAGGAGACTTCGGGGGCAGGTAAATCTTCAATTTCATTTAATAGCAGTGGTTTTAGAATTCACTTCTTTATCTTATACAGTTAAAGGTTGATTGATTGTGATCACAGTACCAGGTCATTTTTTTCCAAGTAGCTTAATTTCTGTCAAATAAATGCCTTTTTGGGAACTTTAGGCATTTGTCAATTATAGACTGTAGAACAGTAGAAATTGACTGCTTTATTATGATTAGATCAAAACAGCATGAAAACATCATCATAGTATTTTTATTCTCTGTTTGAATAAGTTGATTTTTGGGGCAATAGAGTTTTGGGGGCTGCAGACTAAAGGGAAATACTAAGTAAAAAGTAAAAAAGTAAAAAGCCCTGTATATTGGCGTTTTATGGAAGTTGTGACCATTGCACATTCCACCGTCGTTCTGTTGTCACTTGCTAGGAGAGAAAAAATAAAAATAACTTATCTACGAAAGCAACCATACTGGGCATATTCTGTCAAAACGATGCATGGTTATTGCTTGTAGCTTAATCTAGGAAGAGCAGGCACCAAGTTAGACAGTCTTGGTCGTGGTGTGGCATGTTTTGGTCTTGCGGTCTCCGATCCCATTAACTTGTGCCATGCAGGATTAACAGGATTGGGATTACTGAGCCTTTAGCACAGCAGGATGCTCCACAGTGTGAGCTACACTGGACAAAGGGAGTCCAGACTAGTAGCCGCTTTAATGGAAAATCAATCTTTTCCATGTTTATATAAGTCTCTTTTATGTGTGTTTTCTTTTACTGAAAACTTCAGTAAAACTTCATACTGTTACAGCTCCATTCACATGGATATATAAAAAGGGTAACACCATTTGCACCATTCATAATACAAACCCATGTTGTCTCATTTGAATACATTTTGTAATACAAGAAAAATAACTTGGATGTTTTTAGCAGCATAGAAACACAAAACAAAAGAGGTGGCTTGTAATGCCCAGAGCTATCATGCTAGCCATCTTATATTTTAGCTCTGCACTAACGTGCTAGCCCTGAGCTAATGCGCTAGCCAAAAAGCTAACTCACTAGCCATGATACAATACTGGCAGAGAGTTCATTTGGATTGAATGCATTAGATTGTGCCAAATGGGAAGGCTTGACTTGGAGTGTGACTGACCATTGCAGCAAACACAAATATACAAGCCTCATACATATGCTAGAGCACTTTTTCTGGATTTCTCATCTGCAACACCATTCATCCCTGATATTTATTTGACAAAAATGGTTCAATTAGACATTAATCCTAATCTACTGGTAGAAGGGTTTTTCATTAATAGAGTACAACAGGTGAAAGTAAACAAAACACTGTAATTGCTTATTTTATGATTAATGCTGGAGCACCACAGAGATGAAGAGAGAGAAGTTCTCCACTTCTGTTTACATTGTATACAAATGTTTGTGAAGCTCAGGAACTGTATTTATGATGATTCTGTGTTAGAAGCTCTGTTGACAGATAATGATGACATCAGTCCATTTTAATAGGGTGTTAATAGGCTGGTAGAGTGGTGCAATCATAATTGCCTTGGGGAACATATAGATGCAACACTATCATGGAATAGTCATATTGATTGTGTCTGTAGTAAAGTACAGCAACATAATCAGATTTTATTTTTGTTTACACTACAGTGATCCAGAGCATGATGCAATACTGAGCGAAAGTTGTCTTTCGTTGAAATGAAAGACAAGATCACTTAGACTGATACGAGTCTGTTCCAAGATTGTAGGTGAATGCTTGGAGGAGGCTTTAACATCAGCCTGTAGGAAAAGTATGAAAAGATTAGCATTAGTATTTTGTCTGTTCCATTGCATGCACTAAATGGTGAATACAGTATTTTGCCTTCAGATAGACGTTTTAGAGTATCAAAGTCAAGACTTAATAGACTTTAAAAGCGCTTTTATCCCTCACTCAATTGTGAGAATCAAAGGAACACATAGATAAATACACATGTAGCAACACGCATGCTTGTTGTACAGTGTTGGAGCAGTAAGAAGTGTTGTGGAATTTGGTGGTGCTGTAAAGTGTACTGTTGTGGTTTGTTGTAAAGTGTTTGTGTTTGTCTGATCTGCCCCCACCGCAAATTTCAGAGAAATCCGACAGTAAAGTTATTGTATCCTTTTGTAATGGATAGTAAGCGGTGGCAATCTTTGTAAGTGTGAAAGGAATATAGAGTGCATCCCTGCCAGCTTGATCATACTGATAGAGAGTTAAGTCTTAATCAAAAGTTTGGGCAGCCTTGGTCAAACTACAGCATGGTGGTGGTAGTATGAGGGAGGGAGACCCCCCAAAATGCGCACACACACACACACACACACACACAGGACAGATGTGGGACTGAAGAACAGGGAGGAGATGGGGTGGTGGGGATTGCAAACTCTTTGTCACATGAGCAGAAGGTGAGGATGTGAATTTATAGGGTGTTAGATTAGAAGGAGGGTTTTCAGGCATGTTCCTTCCTCCAAACTTAATTTATAACAAACCAAATTAAATAGGCATTTCCTGTCAATTCTGCAAATTCAGTATGTTATGCTCAGCATTTTTCTTGAGCTGAACATATCGTGAAAAAATCTAGCTTTCAAATCAAATCAAAATTTCTTTTGCTTTGAACATTAACAAAACATTTCATTTCACCAGGGGCGTCTGAGGTTTTGCATGCGATTGTAGAAGAGGGGTCTGCTATGGCACAAATTAATCATGACAGAAGATAAAATTGTACAAATAATAAAAAATAAACAGTCCTTGTTTGTAAATGTACCATAGTTTCATAGCTGCCATAGTTCAGATCATCCTTCCTTTCATTCAAGGCGCATAAATATAAAGGCATTCATGCCGTTGTGTGCTCTTTAATTGAATTCCCCACAGACAGCACCTTCTCTGTTAGAGAAGGCAGTAAATATAGCCTCAGCCAACGGCCCTGCAACTTTCTGAGCTAATGTCCGGCAAATGTACTTTTCAGGGGAAGCACTGGACACTTAAGGGCATTGTTTAGTTAGGTCTTGCGTTCTTTCACCACCTAAAACAGTGTTTGTGGGTGACAGAGGTCGAACAGCTCTTTATGAATCAGTACTTTTTCCCTCACAAACATAAAATCATGGTTGTGTCAGAAAGAAAGAGAGACAAACCTTCATGCAACCACTCCCCACATCAAAGCACCTCTGCTATTTTTAGTCTGTGGTGAAGTCTGCTCTTCCTCAGTGAAAGGTAGCGGCGCTAGAGTAGCTAGGAGGGAAGAGGGACAGAGTGGAATGGAGCTGTGAATAGGCTCATTTGTAGCCAGGCCCAACCCCCTTGCTGTGTATTGTCACCAAAAGGTTCTGCATTTGACTCTGTGTCATCAAACTGCCGCACCTCCTACAGATGAAACCTACAGAAAATCTTTTGTGAGTATGGTTGTATTTATTTGTATTTATTAAGATGATTTTGAATATAGAGTGTTGGAGTGTCTTTAGGAGGGAATGTTAATGTAGTTATTGTGGACATGCTGTTACATATTGTCGCTGTAATAAGAAAAAACGTATATATTGTTTTTTGGCTGTTGACTTGAAGTATCTGGCTTTCTTTATCATTTATTTGGCAACTTGACCAAAAGGAATGGCTTAAAATACTCAGAAAGAAGTCTCATGTGTCCCTGGCTCTATTAACAATGTTTTTCTCTTGCTGTGAAGTTGACTTTGATGTCCCAAATCATCGTACAGCTTGACTTTCCGTCTAAATTTACAGGAACTGTGTGACGCCAAGCTTAGTAAGAGTAATTACACTAATCATGTTGTTTGTGAAAAATATGGTGTTGTTGATTGTGGTGGTGGATTTGTGGAGAGCTGGGCAGGGTTATTTTTCTGATTCAGTTTCAAACTGGGAGCTGTGTGCTCGGAGAGAGAGGAAGTGCAACAGTATTTCTTTAAAACAAGAAGTTTCGTCATACTTCTGACCTGATGTTAATTTAATAAACTCTGAAGCACAGCTAAAGGGCGGCTTTTACTTGCAAGATGAAAATCTGTATGAATTATGTTGAATTGTTGAATTGGTGGTGCATGTTTATGGCAGTATTAGGAGGCTGAGGAGATGTTAGACCCTTAAACCACCAGGCTCTGTTCATGGTCATTCTCATAGTAGTTACTGAACAGCAAGCCTTAAGTTAATAGCAGAATAATAAACCTGGAATTGTAAATGGGTCAAATGAAATCTGACCCTGCACATGAGAGAAAAGCCTGTCTCCAAAGCTGTGAATTAAACATTGAATTTTTTTTTTTTTGAGGTTTTACATACTCTTATATTCTCTCTTTCTTTTTTTACATGAAGTCACTCAACATCATTCACAGAAAACCCCTCTGTGATCATTTTGGGAGGATGGTCTGTTTCCAAAGAAGAATAGCATCAGCACTCAGGAATGGATGTGCTAGGTTTAGTCTTACTTATAGTCAGACTTACTTATAGCCTTAGACTACACATGATTGAAATAGAGATGAGCAACAATATCAGAATTATATCGGTATTGGCTAATAGTTACTGAAAAAAGTGTAGATTTTACTGACATTTCAAACTGATATTTGATCATGTATTTAAGATAAGATCATTCTTTATTAGTCCCATAATGGGGAAATTCTCAGTGTTACAGCAGCAGAAGAGACAGCACTGTACTCAAGAAAAAGAGAAGTGACCAGAAGAGAATTATCAAACAAGTAATTCACTTTGTTAAGTACTTAACAGGGTTTTTACACTTTGTTACTTGTTACTATATAGACAATATATATTAGAACTAAACATAAAAGATAAAAAATATAAACTCTACCCTTCACAAAAAATAACAGAAATAAAGAGTTATAAATAAATAAAAAAGCTATGATATTTACATTGTAAGGATATTGTACCTATTGAAGAACACAGCATTTAGGTGATGTTGGGTTACACTTAAAAAAAATGTTCTTTAGTAAAGGTTATGGTTCTATTTAGACCATTTAACCATTTGAATGTTTATGTGGCCAAATGACTTGTTCTTTAAGTCAATTCTCTACACGCTTGAAAAAGATGGTTCTTCAAGGGTTCTTTAACTCCTTAACGTTGCAGGTTTATTTCATATAAGGGTTTATAATTCAATGGCTATACGGACTTCAATGCAGATTAATGGAGCTATTTTTAAGGTTATAGAAGTGTGTAATATAACTCTCTGCCTGCCGGCAGGCCCAGGACTAGTTAAGGGGTTAATAAAGAAAATATTTTTATACATGAACGCTTAAAGTACTCCTTCGTTGATGCAGAATGTGCTGCAGATGGTTCTATAAGGATTCTATGCATCAGTTCTGCTATTGCTATGATGTCAAGCTTGTCACAAAAGAAGAACCCTTTTCAAAGAAGGTTCTATATGGAACCATATACAACACATTATCAATCTGAAGAACCACTTCATAATTCACAGAACCATTTAATCATGCAAAGGGTACTTTGACTGTTCATGGTTCTATACAGAACCTTTTCTTTACTAAAGAAAGAACCATCATTTTAAGTGTTT
The DNA here is from genome assembly GCF_015220715.1 of Pygocentrus nattereri. Taxonomy (NCBI): domain Eukaryota; kingdom Metazoa; phylum Chordata; class Actinopteri; order Characiformes; family Serrasalmidae; genus Pygocentrus; species Pygocentrus nattereri. The sequence goes on along the minus strand of NC_051215.1, from coordinate 31,188,825 downwards.
ATGATGGAGGACCAGCTGTGTGTGGTTCTTTAAAGAAGCCTTTTGGGTTCCACTATTATGAGTCAAAGAGCCCCTTTTCAGCGTTATACAGAACCCCTTTTGCTTTTTGAGTCATAAAATATTAAATTTATTTTACTGTGTTTGTAACCCTGCAGAAATAAGTGTCATATTTCTCCATAAAGCTAATACAGGTAGTTAGAACTTTACATGTTACAGATGTTTGTGTATTAGTATTGATTTTGGCATTGATGGATATGTGCATGAAAGATTTCAGGCATCTGGATTCCCATATCAGTTAAGGCTGAGTGATTTGAGAGAACATATAGTTGTGATTTTTCTGTCTGATTGGTCCACTTTATTAGATAAAATGTCTTTACTCATAACTTGTTAAGGCAATTGTGTTAATAATGTAAGCTATAATTCAGAATTCTTGTGATTTGAAAATTGCACTTTTTCACATTGTGATTTCAATTTAAAAACAACAGATCTTTTCATCCTAATATTAACACATCCCTACTAATAATTATTTTAAAGTGTAACATATTCTGTGACTTTTGCATAGAGTGTAAAGAGCCATTTGGTCTGTCTGGCTGGTGAATCACTGGAAAGTGTGTCTTACCACATTTTCACAATTTGCCACTAGGCAATAACAATGGGCCTCAACTCCTCAGGCATCTGTTATCAGCAAATTGAGTTACATAATCATTAATAACGGTGGGTCCTAACTGGCTGTCATTAGCTGTCTCACTAATTCATGTCAGAGCCAACAAATCAAGTTATGACTGCACACTTAGAGCGCTGCTCCATTTATTGTCAAGTGTCTCCCACAGATGGAATGGTCAGATGCTGAAAGCCTGCTATGTTGATTCTTCTGCATGAGGTCATGACCCCTGACTGCTGAAATGCTAATTTTCAGTACCCTTTTCTCTGTGACCCTGCAGACAGCAAGGAGGCCAAGCGGCCGGAGAAATCCAAGGAGAACGGCGTGGGCTCTGTAGGTTCGGAGCCTAGCTACTTTGAGATCCCCAGTAAAGACGGGCAAATGACGGAGAACAACATCCATGAGATCCCGACCAAGGACACTGAGGGCAATGCAGCCGCAAAGTCTGCTACAGGCAGTGCAACTGCACAGGCCAACACCTCATTCACCATTGAGTTTGATAACACTTCTCCAGGGAAGGTAACCATTAAGGATCACGTGTCCCGTCCACGACCTAAGAAGTCTCAGCCGGGAGGCAAAGAGCTCAGCACCCTGCAGGCTGCCATTATGGCCTCAGAGAGCAAGGTGGCCGACTGGCTTGCCCAGAATGACCCTCCTCTGGTGAGACGCGAGTCCACAGAAGAGGACAGCAAGAGCATTAAGAGTGACGTGCCTGTCCATCTCAAGAGGTTGAAAGGTGAGGTTTTGTGACTAAGAGTGTATTTTCTCCAAACAATCACTCGGCCAGTTTATTATTTAAATTTTGGTCGATCTGTGTTGCAATTTTTTCACACAAGTAATGTGAGGCAGGTATGTGTACTTGTGATAAACACTATAGAGACAATCATACGTAAAAGTATAAATATGCCCTGGCAAATTACATATTTTATTGATTTTTTTAACTGAAGAAAAAGTTAACACATCCTCTACAGAGAAGACACTTAAAGATGGAATTCGTCTGCTAATTTAAGTGCAGAATTTCCATTTATTTGCTGTGTTTAACCCTTGTGTGATGTTCCTGTTTTTTGTTACTCAGTAGTCTGGTGGACCCACCACATTGTTGATTTTTTTAGATCAGTAAAGCCAATATCAATATGTAAAAATGTTTAAAATATCACAAGTGGCCAGTGTAGGTTTCTCCTCTTGCAGCTGTAGCCATTCAGCAGCCTGTCCCTGTTGTCTACTCTCATACACACACACACACACACAAACAGCAGGCCATGTAGGAGGAGAAGAGAGATAAGGGACACAGCACTCCAACTACACTTTTATTCCCCGCAGGTTCAGCCCAACACCACGTGTCTAATATAAGCGTGTAGGGGGTTTGCAGTGTAGGGGGTTTGTCAGTGTACAGAAGTCACTGAAAATGTGTTATTTTATATGTTCTTCACAGAAAATGAGCAAAAGCCAAGAATCTGAGTTTGAAATAATAATACTTTGCATATTTTTTTCTTTTGGTAAACACTGAAAATTGGTCCCACAGACCCCAAAATCACACAAGGGTTAACATATTCAAAAATATTTCTAATATGTTATGTTCAGCTAATAAATAGTAACTGTATATTACCATGTGCAGAGGTATGTTCTCTGTAGAGGAATTGTTGTACTAATACACTAAACTATTACTTGGAAGATTAACAAAACAGGTCATTTGGCCAAGGGTGCCAAAACTTTTGAATACGAGTTTGGCTATTATATGAACAATGGAAACTGACCAAATCTCTATGTCTGAGCACTGACCCATTACCGTCAGACCATTTGAGATGTGATGAAGTTCATGTGCAGGCATGTAGTCCATGTATCGAGCTGCTGAAGTGTTGTAGCCGAGTTGTTGTGAATATATGCTTGGATTGTGTTCAGTTGCTGTTACAGTTTCATCAAAGGCATGAAATGTCACCAGCAGACAAGTGGAACTTATTGTTTTTAGTGCTTATTTTAGCAGCCTTCAAAACAAACCCCAAAACACGGACCTCCAGGGGTGAAGCTCTTTTGTCAGATCCACACCATTCTTACACAGATTTGATATGTTGTGTGTCCTGGTAGCTATGTTGCATTTTGTAGACCTCAGTCAACATGCAGTCAAAAGAGCAAAAGGCACTGTTTTATTGATGTCAGGCACTCAGTCTAATTCAAAGTAGGTCCGTCTTTCTTAAATCGTACATTTTTGCAAGAAGATATAGATGTTCTGATCCAAAACGCAACTGCTTGAGCGTTCTCTAATTGCTGTCGCTGTCATTATCACAGCAGAAGTCTCCATCAGACCCATATGCTAAGCCTGCAGCTCATCAGGACAAAGTGTGCAACTGTGAAATGTCAGATTTTCAGCTGTGCCTCCCTTTCTGAGGGATTAGCTGCTACCTAACACTTTTTTAATCCTCCTCTCTTAACACCCACCGACAGAGCAAAGCGCTGAAGCTTCTACTTCCTCCTGTTTTCTCACCAAAGGCAGTCATATTATACTCTTCTCCCCGTACCTGAAGTACCACATTGTTAGTTGGCATTGTTAGTGCTCGACCCTTCATTTTTAGAATGTAGTGGAGCACATATGACTTTTTGAGCAATGGATCTTATGGGATGCTTCTCTCTGGTAGGATGGTCTATTTTGATATTTTATATCTCTTGTTTTACTCGACCTCTGCAGCCCGATGCTTTGTGACAGGAGAACACTATCATTTAACTTCGCTTTTCTAATTAAAGGGGGGCTAATTTCTGATGACGGTATGCTTGTTGGGCCAGAGGAGCGCTGATGTGAGCAGATATGCATGAGCTGTGTGTGTGTGTGTGTGTGTGTTGGGGGGGGTTTGATTGATGAGAGCGGTGGGTCTCTGCAGTAAATTCAGCACGAGGCGTGGCTCTGTGTTCCTCATGGCGGATTTTAGATGTGTTTTGTTATACAAAATCCTCTGGTTTAAGTTCGCCACCTTGCCAAAAAGACTGAAGATTCAGCCTTTGCATTTGATTGTTTGAACACCTGCATGTGTTTAAACAGTAGTGTGGGATGAGCAGAGCTGAGAGCTAAGAGGACTGCAGAAGGGCACTCGAGACCAGTGTTAATATTGATGATCTCAGGTGAGTGAGCTAGAATTGTTGAATCCTAAAGCAGTGTATATAATGTAGCATTTCTGGGATTGAGAAAAATGATCACTTTGTTGTAGCCGATACTGACACAAAATTCTTCTTTAATTCAGTCTTTAATCCACATGTGAAGAGTATGGGTGATAAAAAGATGAATCGATGATTAATTTTGCTCATGTAACTCTTGCATTTAGCAGAAGCTCTAAGATAGTGTGACTTGGGGGTAAATGTAACAATAAGAGTTTTGCCCAAGGACTCTGAGGACTAGAGGTACATACAAGGTACATGTGCCCACAATGCTCCTCAATTCAGCTTTCACTTTACTAAGACTGATAAGTTTGTGTAATGACAATGCAAATTGCATGCATATATTGTGGCCGCATTGCAGCATGTTTTGCACTGCAAATTCTGACTTATGTATCTGTTCTGAGAATTTAGCCTGGATTTTTCAGATGGTAAACATTGTTTCACAGTGCATTTAAGGCTCGTATCCCCATCTAATCGCTGTGTCTGCTGCCATTAGTAAGTCTCTCAACAAATCTTTTGAGAGCATAACACAAATTTATGCCTGGTTTAAAAAAGTCAAGAAAAATCAGAGCAAAATTGGCCACCGTGAGTTGTTTAGTAAGTAAGACTGGGCAAAAAAAGAATAATGGTAAGTATTGTGATATAACGTTTCTCGGTACAACTATAAGAAATTTTCGATACATTTTTGATATATTACACCATTCTCACACTTCCATGTTCCAGTGACAGCTGTAGTGGCATTTTCAAGGAAAGCGACACTACTCTGCTGTCGCCAGGAGAGTCCGCACTTACATTTTTTTCGACATGCTTAGAGAGAGAGGGGCCAATGAATAAAATGAGTCACTAAGTTTACTTTAGCAACATCTGAAACAACGAAAGTGAAAGAAAGAAGTGGGTTCATTTCAGTTACAGCCCTGATTTAAACAAAAGTAAACTGAGGAAGGCTGTGAGGCACTAGAAAGTGGGAGAACGCTATCTTTCCAGGCCAGCTGTTTTTAGCAGCTGGCTAACTTGAAGCAGTTCTGCCACTCACACAAAATGGCGAATTGATGATACTGTAGATCAAACATGACACAAAAGCACCACTTTTAGTTTAAACATACCTGAAAGGAGGACTCTGTTTCACTGGTGTTACATGTATTTCGGTTTATAGTTTACTATAGAATATACTACATTTACTATAGAATATACTACATTTACTATAGAATATACAACATTTACTATAGAATATACTACCTTTACTATAGAATATACTGTACTGTATACTATAGAAATCCAGTCGTCTGCTAGCTGGTGTTTAAATACAGTGATGTGCTCTGACATGGATGCTGCAGGACTGATGGCAGTAAGGTGGTGTGATCACTGACCTACTGAGACAGATCATATTTGCTGTTTGTACTAAGTTGACGTTGATGGTAAACTGAACAGTTTAGCAGTTTTCGGGCCCCTGGTTTAGCATTTGTAACGGGATAGCTGAGCACTCGTCACCAGACAGCTAAAAACAATGCTTTCTTTCTTAAATTATGACTATTACAAAAACTGCAGCCATGCTTTTCCAGCTGGTAAAAACAGCTCACCAGACACTTTCTCCCACTCTCCCATTACAGATTTGTGAAATGTTGCGCTGTTTGGCGAGTGTTTGTCTTGTTCTGACCATAAAGGGTAGTTTAAAACAGCGATTAACCTCTCAGGAGTAAATATCAGCCTTCAAACTTTTCAAGGAATAATGATTTGACATTTATCACAATATGTATTGATATCGACTGATGTGAATTTTGTGTATCATGATAGCATTTTTGGCCATATTGCCCAGCTCTATTCGTAATTCGAGCGGAATATGTAATCAGTCATGTTATATCTCTTCCTTGTTTTGCACAGTTGTCCCACATTTTGTGCACCCCTCCCTAAAAATTCATATACACTTTTGCATGTGCATGAGGAACGGAGGCACGTGCGTTTTACAATAAATATGTCCTAGTGTAGTGGGTTTTAACTTCTGGGTCGCAGCCCCCTAATAGACCATGAAGGTAGCTTTTTTTGCTGCAAAACGATATAATTATTATTATTATTATATATTATTATATATTATTATGATATAAGATTTTAAATCTAATTTTAAATATATCAAATATTGTTGTGGTAAAAACATATTTATCTCGAGAACATTGATTGGTCTGGCAAAATGTTATATTAAAATTTTATATTTTAATGTTACACTTTTTGATCGTACAAAATCTATTTATCATCCTTTCAAAAGGAGATCCCAAGACTGACTGTCTCTAAGTGATGCGGCCAGTGCATAACGATAACGCTAGGCTTCATGTGTGCAGAGACTGAAAACGAGCAGCTACCACTCTGTGCTGTTTGCTTAGACATCTGACTTGTCAAACTGTTTATGTCATCACTTGGAAACTAAGCAAATATGTATCTAAACCTGTTGATTTGAGCCAGAAATCGGCTTTGTGACTTCATGCTGTCCAGCCTGACGTCCAGCAGCTGGTTTGGTAGCTGCCAAACAACATCAGTTGGAAAAGGTTGGGAACCCCTGACATAGTACATCATACCCTTAGAGTGCCTTTCTGCCAGGTTTAGGTAATCAAACGTACAGTTTTCAGTGTGCAAGTCTGCGGTGTTATCCTTTATGCTGTCTATTATGTGAGTGATTCACTTGTGAATATTTGAAGACTGAAGATGTCTATTAACTTGTGACATAATACGCTTCACTGTGTACACGAGCCATAATGGGGCGTCAAGTTAACAATTGTAATTATCAGCTGTAAGAATAGTAATTCAATTAAATTTATCAGTGAATAATAAATCAACTGCCATACTTCATGCACCACTTAAGCTGGTACGTTCTTGTTTTGTGCGCATTAGTGGGTGTTCTGATGTTTGTTTGTTTTTGTGTGATTACACTAGTTGGAGTAGATGACTCATAGGGCTGATGAGACCAGCTCTGATGGCTCAAAGAGCATGCTGTGTGTCCCACAGAACAGCTCCATTGTCTGTAGGCTGATGCATGCGAGGCTAGTGTCTTGTGTGGGGTGGCTCTCCCTGCCTCCTAGAGCTGGGCTGTCAGCTCTGGCTGCATGCTATTTCCTGAGCTGCTGAAGCTGAAGAATAGGCACCCCTCCTCCTCCAGCTCCTTCTCCTCCTCCTCCTTCTTTTGCTTTTCTTCCCCTCTAGCTGTAAGGCTAGCTTCGGTTTGTACTAAGTCATTGGTGTGCAGCCCCCCTGCAACCCGAGACACCAGTCTCTTTCTGCTCGCCCTCTGCACAATGAGGCTCTTATGGGGGATTTTGTACTAGCTGTGCTCAGGTGCGTCTCGGAGGCCTGGCGCTTGTTGTCATCTGGAGTGCTCTTCTCCTGTTGGACGTGCACTAACAGGACGGGTTTCCTAGGTGTGTTTGAGCAGGGAAACCCTCAAATTATGCTGGACTCCAGCCTTCCAGGACTCAAGTTGGGCAAGGCTTGTCTATTATAATAAAGTACTGTATGCCAGATTAACATATAGAAGTTATTGAGAGTTATTATCATTGTTTTGCTGTAGTATTTCAAAGTAAGTGTGTATTTACATAATTCATTACATAGTAGCATAATTGATTGTTACCATATGAATGGACAGGTTAAAGTATGCTCTTCCAACATTTTTTGTTTATTTTCTGATCATGAAATGATAGGCAGATATTGTGTAAAGGATGTTTGTCTTTTCCACTAAACAGAACTGAATCCAAAACAAAATCCATAGTTATAATATGTAAGAACTTGTAGGGGTAAGAAATCCATTTTCTCAATTACCGTCTCTCTTCTCAGGCAGCAAACATGACGATGGCACCCAGAGCGACTCGGAGAATGGCTTGGGCCTGCGCTTCGGGAGCAGACGCCATGCAGCCCTGGAAGAGCGCCTGAAGGCAGCTGGACTGGCCCGAGCTAAAGCCAACGGGGCCGAGGGTGCACCGGCCTCCAGCCGCACCGCCTTCATGATCGAGTTCTTTGACGAGGATAACCCACGTAAACGCCGTTCATACTCCTTCTCACAGACTGCGCCACTTATTGGGGGTGTGGCAGGGGAGGGGCTCTGCCCGGCTCCACCCTCCCGCCCTAAGGTCATGTCTGCGGATGGTAGCAGGACCGTGACTTCAGCGCTGGCGGCAGTGGCCCCCACAGCAGCACGGCTACTACAGAAGCAGAGGTCAGAGGACCCTGGATTGGTGCGCAGCTCCCTCAGCACAGGGCAACCCAGCCCAGGAGACGAGCCACAGAAGCAGGATGACGACCAGAGCGACAAAGGCACCTACACCATTGAGCTGGAAAACCGCAACCCTGAGGAAGAGGAAGCCCGCCGCATGATTGATAAGGTATGTCAGAGGCTTTTGAATCAGTTTAAATCAACAGCCAATTAAAATAACATGAAGTACAGACAAAATTCAGGCTGCTGCTCCTGTTTTTAGCCAGACACCTTTCTCCAGGTTTTAAATAACGAAGAAACCACATAGGTGAGATTGCTTAACGACTTAGTTTGAGGCGAGTGCATGATGATTTGGTCTGCTGTAAAGCTTTGAAGAATGCTGATTGGTGGGATATAAGCTACATTAGCTACATTAGAATTGTAGAACTACTTTGCAAGGCCAAAGAACAAAACTTCAGACACCAGGCATGTCTTGGCTGATCAACAATATTTGAGTAAAGAAGAGCACATTGCTTTTTTTTGTAAAGTATCGCATAGTGTTATGGTGGCAGACGGAACCAGGCCCTCGCAGACGAGGTTAAGATCTTTAATAAGAAAAGGATGATCCAAAATCACAGTCGCTAAACCAGAGGAAGAAGTCAGAAACTAGAGATCCACAACAAAACAAGGCAAAAAAAGGGTCAGGATGGAAAAACAGGTCATAAACAGAAGTGGATAAACAAACAGTGTAGGAATGCTCATTATGCTCATAGTGAGACAATAGTCCACAAAGCAGCTACACTACACTATATTAAACTTACGAATACGTGAAATTAGGAACAGGTGTGAGTGTGATCAGAAGTCTGGTGAGGCTGAGCACTGATAGGTCAATCGGTTGGGGTCCTGAGTCATGTAAGGCAGTAAAGGGGTTCTGGGAATTGTAGTTTGAGGTGGCAGAGTTGTCTGCCTCATGTTCCAGCCACGCCACAGGGAGGCGTGACACGTGCCTATTTAATCTTTATAACTTTAGAGATACTGAGTTGTCTTTATTTGATGTGATTTAATTTGAGTTACTTACGAAAGTGTTTTGTAGGGGTTTGTGTTCTGTGTATTTTGATATTCAAGAGTTTATAAGGGTATTCGTTAACTGGCTAACTACGGGGAAGGAAAACAAATTTCAGATGCAACTGATGTGGGCTATAGGGTCACCTTTTAAGGTGAAAGCACTGGTGTTGCACAACTGTTCCCGAAACAAGTACATTTGAAAACATGCATTATTCAGAAATGGCTAAGAGAAATCAGTAGGTTTTTTTGTAGCAGAGGCTGCCTCTTAATATAAGCTAAAGAGCTGAAACTACTGACTGGTACAACACTGGATGCTGAGGAAGACTTGTCGTCTTTTTACAGGTGAACAATGCACCAACATGTGAGTTTGTCAGAGAGATATATTTCTGGCAATGTGCTCATGTTAAGGCACATGTGTATGGTAATAGCAAAGTATAGTATAATGTGTTTACTCACATTTATAATCATACTCGACACATTTTATGTTCCTGTTAAAAATAAAATAAAATCTCTGTTAATCTGTACGCTTTCTCTGTGTACCTGTAATTAAATATAATGAATAATCAAATCACATTAATATTAACAGCTCACAGGGTTGAGTTCCTGTGTGTATCTCTAGTGTTGAGCCGTTGAGAGGAAATATGGATGTTACTTTTGTTCTTTTTTGATCAGTTCTTCTCTTAAAGTTAGACTTTAACATAAAAAAATCCGTAATATCTAAAGAATGTCATTCATCAGCATTTTTCTCATTGTTCCATGTATTCTGCCCTAAATCACAAATAATGAATGGTGTGCGTACGTGTGTGTGCTCATTGTCATGTCCATATGTAAGCTGCACTTCATGGATCAGATCATGGGTTAGGAGCTGGGAGTCATTGAGACCAAAGCTACTGTAAAAATACTCTTAAAATATAATGATCTTTAATATTCTCATATTGCAGCGCCTGTCACACTTGACACATTGAAATAATAGCGTCTGGAAGTAAGCTTTCACCAGGGCTTAATTGGCAGTGATTTATTCTCAGAATTACAATTCATGACGGGACGGATCAACAGAAAAGGCAGTTTGTCATGATTTTTGTGACATGATCTTTCTGAAGTGGCGTGTTTTGCCTAGAGATCTGTCTGAATGGTGAGATTTTGGAGTACCCCTTGCTGTGAATCTATGTCTAATGGGTTTGTAATGGTCTTCAGTAACAAACCATGCCGTTCTTCCGCTATTTAGTTTAGCCTTGGGGAGCTGTAAAGCTTTGTGTTATATTAAAACACCTTTGTGCCGTTGCTTACTGGCATCTTTACAGTTGTACTTTTAATTACAAAGCTGTTTAGGGAGCCGCCCTCATACAAATAAATACAAATTCAACTGAATGAATTTATACAGGAATTAATTAATTCATTCATTCATTGGAAAATGGGTACACAGATAAATGAATGTGTCAGCTTGCACATGCCAACTATCATTAATCCAGGAAAGAGCTTAGTTTTTTGGGGGGTTTAGAGTTTTTGAGGTGTGTGTTAAGCAGTCTCACTAATTAACACTCTTCTTTTCATGCCTCGGTTGTGTTGGGGCTCATTTTCTTGCACTGTTGCCATGGAGCCATGGGTTTCTGCACACATGCTCAGCAGTCTCTTGGCTTTGAAGCTCTGCTTGCCACTCAGGTGTCTCATGGCTCTCTGCTCTTTGTCCTCATGGTCTTGTGCCCTGCACTGTATAGGTGTTCGGGGTGGAGAACTCTCAGGAAACTGCTTGTCCCAAGCAACAGCAAGGTGTTGGGAAAGCTAAAGAGAGTAAGAAGACCAGCAGCACTACAGCTGAGGTAATGACAAGTCTTGAGACTTTGTGGTTGTATTGTGTGGCTATGAACAACAAGCTCAATTATCATATATGTTGTTGTTTTTTTTTTTGCAGTGCCATAGCTGTTGAGGGGGTTTTGAGTGGGATAGCAATTTTAGTCCAAGCTAATGCATCGGGCTGAACGACAGACTGTATTTTTGAACACTAATTGTATAACGAGTGGTTGACGAGCTACATTCTGTGCTGTATAATATTTGAGCATATTTGATAGCAATGTTAAAATCTCCAATTTAATAAAACACGTTGACATAGTATAGTGGTAATATTTGTGTTGAAGGAAAACGAGGCTGTTTGAAAGTGCAAGAGTGGAAAGATGAAGAGTGGAGTCTTCTATTGCACGAGAATGACTATTTTTAAATGCATACTCCAGTAGCCCTAAATCTGTGTCAGGCATTCCCTTATTTGACCACTTCCTTGTTACACAGAGAGTAGGCCACTCACTGGCTGACCCAGTTAAGGGCGAAAAGGAGGAGTAGTGCCCTCTCCCCTCAAGGCACGCACACACACGCACGCATGCACACACACACACACATGCACCCGCACACACACGCACGCACGCACACACACACACAGCCAAGATTAATGAAACCATTCTGCACTGCATTGTGATTCCGTAGATTTGTGTTTAAGCACAATAAACGCTACATGATGAACAAAATCTGACAAAAACTAGACTTTGCACACAATTCAAGTTTCAAAAGTTCAGATTCTTACTGGCTTTTCTTAGAAGAGAGGCATGTTAAGCATGTTTTTTTAACTAATCCAGTGTACGTCTGCAACTAAGAATTGTTGAAGAAGAGTTCCTTAATTTATTGGCTGTTGTTTTCAGTTCATTTAATAATTGTGTTTCTTTTCCAGTGAGAAATAAATGCAGATAATGGTACAAGAAAGCTGAATTAGAAAATTCCCAGTCAAATATTAAATTGTTTTTGTTTACTTCACCATATAATTTAATTTGCAGTTGAAATCAAAGGTATAACTAAACACAAGAAAGCTTTTATTCATTTACTAAAGCCTTTAAAGAGTTAATAAAATAAATGAAAATTGACTTTATATTACTTCTTCGTTTATCATTTAGTGTCTATTTTTATTTTACTTATCTAAGTAATCATCTTTCCTGTTTTCTCGATTCTAACAAACGTTTAAGTCTTTATCTGTTGCCAGTTTTGTGGGTCTTGTTGTCTGTACCACAAACAATTTCTTTTTTATGATTTTATGATGCAGGAAAGCAGCAGAAGCCATATTATGTATAACATTACTATACACTGTATAGTATATATTGGAATCTATAGGAATTAATGTACACATTAACATTATACAATGTTTTTTTGTTTGTTTGTTTTTTTAAACACATCAACAATAAACACAATCAGAGTTTTGTTCCAGCTTCAGTCCAGTGAGTATTTCACCATATTACTCAAACATAAGCTGGAGTCAGTTATGTGGTGCATCAGCTTTGATGGAGGTTTTTCTCATCACACTGTGTGAATCAGTAGTAGGATATATCGATTAGTATTGAGCCTAACAAATGTACTTCATTTGCAGGGCCTTGTGGACGAGTCTGTTGCTGTTGGCAGCCCGCGATGGGTTTCCCAGTGGGCCAGTTTAGCTGCTAATCACACTAGAACTGATCCTGAGGGTTCTGGGGCAGAACCCACAGCCTTCATCCATCATGAGCGAGGTATTGCCTTCATGTCTGTTCTTTCTGTGGCTGTTTTGAACATTATGAACTTCTGAAGTACTTCTTAAAGCATGTAACCCTAGGATAATGTGCATCCTTAATGATTTAGTGATGGAGAGATTCTGTCAGAAATGCAAATTCTAAACCTTCAGTTGATACGTACAGTCTTATTTTGCGGAAATTAGTCCCATTTTTTCCATGTTTTTGTTATTTCTTGACATGGAAAAATGCTGGAAGTGCAAGCTTAAATCTGTAGATAAAGATGGTAAATTGAATATATATTATACAATATTGGGTACCTTGGTGTGTAATTAAATATGTAGTAATGTATCGATACTACATTTCAATGATTACTATGTAATGGAATATGTGGTAAATATGTAAATATGTGTGTGAACGTGTAAGCTCTCAACTTTGAGAATCATGTTAAAGAGGCGTGTTAAAGCGTGAAAAATCTATACTGAATCCAGGACCAGAATTATGCACCTCTGGTCTATAATAATGCAGTATTATTAATGAAACCACAAGAACATTTAGGCTGTTGATGCCAAAGTGAACAGATGCTAAATGTTTGTTGTCGTGTTTCCTTTTTTTAATTATATTTTTGCTTTAACATTTTATACCATTGCAAATTAGCATAATGCTGCAAATGAAGATGACTGGCATCACCAGTTGTTTATAAGTTTTTGTGCTCATGTTTCTCTCACTATTAAATAAACATGGAAAAAACACATATTAACATAAACTTGCTAGGTGTTGTGTTCTGTAACAAAGTACAATTGATTTCTGGACGACTTTGTTTATTGCATGATGATCCTGAATGTTTATTACCTCAGTCTTCTAAAACAAAGGAAACATTTGTCTTTTAGACGCCGATGCTTTGGACCCTTTAGCATCCATAAAGAGTACCAGCTCTGCCACCTCCAGCCAGTGTGAACGGAAGAGGAGGACACTGCCTCAGCTCCCAACTGAGGAGAAGAGCAAGCAAGGCAAGGCCTCCTCTGCCCTTGGGCTACGCTCAGAGATTGGCGAGAAGCAGGACACGGAGCCCCAGGAGAAAGAGCGCCACAGTGAACACAAAGGGGACGGCGAATGTGCCCCCTCCACACAGGACACTGTGAGCGGAAAGACCCAGCAGAGTGGGACAGGTGTGATGCAGACGTCCTCCTCCAAGCCTCCCACACGTTCTGCAGAGAAGCAAAGTGAGGAGGGACGTAGGAGGCGCACTGAGGACAAGAGCAAAGGGAGTGATGGGGAAAGGACTGGGAAGCCCCTGGTGCGGCAGGGCAGTTTCACTATTGAGAAGCCAAGTGGGAACGTTCCCATTGAACTCATTCCGCGCATTAACCGTCAGGTAGGGGGCCGAGAGCGCAGCGACTCAGCCGGCAGCATGGACACAGCTACCCTGCTGAAGGACACAGAGGCTGTCATGGCCTTTCTGGAGGCCAAGCTCCGTGATGAAAAGAAGCTGGATTCCGCAGTGCCCCCTAGCCAATCTCAGGGGCGCTCCATTTCCCCAGAGTCAGATGTGGATACGACTAGCGCGGTCAGCGAGGCTGAGCGAAAGGGTGTGCAGAAGCGCCGCTCTCTCAGCAGCCTGCACAAAGAGAAGAGCAACCTGAGCTCTGCTGGCAAGAGTGCTGCGAGCGCACGAGAGCGTTTAGAGAGGAAGGCCAAGACCAAGGTTCCAGACAGCCGTCCAGACACCCGCCGCACCACCCAGACGATCCCACGTGGCCGTCAGCCCTCACTAGACCTGACGGATGATGAGCAGACATCTTCATTGCCCATCTCTGATGTGCTCTCCTCTGACCAGGAGACCTATTCCAGCCGATCCCATGGCCGCGGTACCTTCACCTCTACTGACGACCTGCTGCAGTCCAAGCTGGACTCCTCCAAAGCTGCCAAAAGCAAGACCAGTAGGACGGCCCAGCCCAGTGCACCTGCTGTAGGGAAACAGGTGCTCCCTTTTTGAACTGTTGGTCTGTTTTTTTCAACTGAAAATGTTCATATCGTTCTTATAGTTTCTTAAGAATAACGAAAGATAGCTAAGTTCTGTATTCTCTTCTGTGCATATACTAATTGGCAGTTACCTGTGCCATAGTGTCGGTTGTGATATTATTCACCTCTTATTGGAGAAAATTAGTTACTATTATCAGGCCAATATTGGAATTACAGACAGTAATTATAACCAAAACCCTATTTTTATTCTGCATTGACTGATAGAAGATATGGAAGTATTTCCCAGTGGAGGACAACAGAATAGCAGTTTGCAGAAACAAGGAACATCAAAAACACTAAGGATGTTCAGATGATTTCAGTGATCTGTATTGCCTAAATAATGCATTTATCTGTGAAACTTTAGGCATCCCTGGTCAAACTACATTCTGGTGGTTTTCTAAGTGAAACACATCCTCTGCACAATTACTGTTTATTTGCTGAAATTTAACATATTGATTTTCACTTAATAAACCAACAAAACGTTATTTGAGCAGGAGTGCTCAAACTTTTGCATACGACTGAGTGAGGCAGCTACCATTAGCAACTAGCATCTTTAGAGTTTTAACCTGTTGCGCGACAGCTGGACTGGTCATAGTACAAGGATATCGTATAATATGTTGTACTGTTACATCCCTACTATACAGCTTCCTTAGTCATTTTAGAATTTTCTACAGTTCCATCTTTTGATGTGGACACAGAATTTCAAAATTGTCCTCCTAATCATTTAAAGCCTTGCTTTGTTGCACAGGACTCACACATTAGAATCCTTTTGTCATCTTATCTACAACCAAATTGGTTTCTGTATTAATGGTAACATTGATTTCACACTTTTGAACAGTGATTCCTTTTGAGCGGTGGTGTTTATGTAAAGAGCTTATGTGATTTAATGATCAATTATTTATTGTTTTGTTATCATTATTAGCCCAGAAATTATTCATCAGTTCCTCAAGATGCTTGTTGTGCAGTACATCTTATAATTTTGATGAAAACTCTATTCATCTGTTTTGTCAACAGCAGGCAGGGCTTCCTCAGCCCCGGCCCACCAGAGCCTCCCTGCTGCGACGTGCTCGGCTAGGGGACACATCGGACACTGACCTCGCAGATGCCGACAGGGTGTCGGTGGCCTCTGAGGTGTCCACCACCAGCTCCACCTCCAAGCCCCCGTCAGGCAGGAAAGCCCCATCCCGCATCGACATGCTGGCCCAGCCCAGACGCACAAGACTGGGCTCCATCTCAGCACGCAGCGACTCAGAGGCCACAGTTAGCCGCAGTGCAGCATCACGGGTGTCAGCTGAGACAGCTCTGCGGCTGGGCCTGCGCGCCACCAATCCAGCAGACAGTAAGCTGAGCCCACGCCTGCGAGCCAATAGTGTCTCTAAGCTCGCAGACACCAAGACCAAAATCACACCTCCTGTCTCCGGACCTCCAGCAGGTGAGTGCAAAGCACAACTTACCTTACGTATGACCACTTTTCTGCTGTCTGCACTGTGCTTGTAATGCATCACTGAATATGTTTGGATAATGATTGGATAAATGTATGCTGAACATCAGATGTGTGGGGACCACTAGCTTGAAATTGATAAGCAATATTGTCTTTGTCGGTTATCATTAACTTCAATAAAAAGCTATTTAGTTGCTCAAACTGCAAACCGGAGACTTGTCACTCATCATCCACTCAATATCTTTTAGACCTTTCTGGTGTTTAAACCACCTCTGGGATGAAAGATTGGTCCAATACTGATTATGCATCCATAATATGCTTCTTCCAAGTCAATAACTTTAGCTCAAGGCATTTGGAGAAGAACATTAACCATAACTTAAATAAACTAACAGACTCCTGCTTTTACTAGCATTACACTAGTTATGAGGTAGAGGGTGGGCCATCCTACCCACCCAGAGAGACATCGCTGTCTCCCAAAAACAGAGCCATCACTCTATGGGCATGCCACTCAGGAGTCCCTTGTCCCCAGACTTTTGACAGCAGTGTATATTTTCCCCACGTTTGTACTTACTTAGCCATGAAGTTAATATCCAGCCTTAATCAATGTGTTATCCAGTGTTTCTTTTTTGTCTCACTGTGCTTTATTTTCATTGTCTGTCATCTGTACTTGTCGTTTGACTGTTCGTGTGTTGGTGTCCCTGCATGCATATGTTGTTTATAAAGAGAACTTTTATGCAGAGATGCCTCAACCAGAACCTGAAGATGGCCTAGCAGACGAGGAGCCCATGGGTACTGTACCACCTCTGGGCTGTGTGTGCTATTCATTGTGTGTGTGTTTGTATGTGTGTTCCTGTGTTTGTGTCTCTGCGTGATGGTGCAGCTGTCTGTGCATGTCAGACCTTGGTCAAATATGCAGGTGAATTCCTAAAGAACGCGATAGTAAAAACACACAAATACTTAGAATTGTCTTGAGCACAGCCTTGAAACAGCTCCGAATGAATTGTGTCGGTGTGGATTTGACTCGGCTATTTGAGCATGTGAACTCTCTTCCAGTTGTCATCCTAAACAGTAAAAATACTCTATCAGTAGCTTAAGCAGTTTTCTCACTTTTCTGTAATCATCAGGATTAATACATTAATAGATTAAACAACCCATTCCAAGTTCGCACCTAAAAAGATATTTAAAAACTAATGTAGGTTTTTAGTACTTTTAAAATAATCTGCCTCAAAAAGTGTTCAGTTGCGCTTTATAGCAACAGAGCAGAATTTTTGCAGTATATGCCAAATGGCCCAACAGGAAAAGGCACTAGACTTGCAATTATGCTGATGTAAGCACTAGGCAATTGGAATCAAAGGCTGCAGTTCAAGAACAGCTCACGTTGCGTAGGCTCCCCCTGATGGCAATAACTTATAACATCAATCTGGTCAAGTTTAAAATTCAACACAATTCAGCCTACAGAGAGGGGTAACAAGCATCAGACACTGTTGTTTTTATGAAAAATACTTCTGGTACATATATCCATTTCAAGTCTAATACATAATGTCTTTTCACTCTGTACTAAATATAAATATAATATAAATATAAACAAAACTTTTATGTTTATAAACCTAAACACATATGTTTAAAAAACAGAATAGCTAGGAAAAATGCCAATTTATTGCATCGTTAGTACTTTTTGCAAAGCTGTTGTAGATGGCAGTTACAGCTTTAAGATATCTACAGCAAGAAGTATTTAGCTTTTTGTAGTATGGTGATTTCAGTATTGGCCCTTAGTGGTTTCAGTTCAAGGTTCCATAAATTTTCAGTGGGACTGAAGTCAGACTTGCAAGCACATTGATCTTTTTAAGGAACCAGCCTTGACTTATTTTGGCTGTATGTTTGGATTCAGTTTCTTGGCAAGTAAGATTAAATCCTTCTCTGTTATTTCCTCTAACTGATCACTTACTGTAATGGCCCATTACCATTTATAGAGAAGCACCCCCACATCATGAAACTGACAGGGTTGTTTAAGGTCATTGCTGTGACTCTGTAGCTTCTTCTGAGTATGTTTAATAATGTTGTTCCTGAGAACTTAGGAAAACTCCTTCGCCTTCACCATGATTGCTGCTTGTTGTGTGAAGTCTTCCCAATGAATGGCAACAGCATTATTAAAGTCTCCAAAGCAATAACTTTACAGGAGAAGGAAAAACCTACTTTATTTTTAATGTAAGTCAGTGGAACCAGACTTTATTCCCAATTCATTTTTGGTCAGTTCTGCAGGTCTGTGCTCTGTTCATCGTGATATATATATATATATATATATATATATATATATATATATATATATATATATATATATATATATATACACACAACATAAAGGACAACTTGCAAATAATGTAAAACTGAAAAGGGTTTTGTTCTGAAAGCACCAATATATATATATATATATATATATATATATATATATATATATATATATATATGTTGGTTTTTTTTTTTAAAGAAAGATTTTTCCTTATCAATGTTGTTTTTGTTTATGCTTAACCTATACTTCAGCTTGTTTGTTCATACTTTTAAGTACAGATTTAATACATTTTATGTGTAAACATGAAGAGAATATATGGACTGGAAGTATTTTAAATAGTAATGAATACTGAAAAACTGTTGAACGTGTTGAATACTGTCTGTAGTTACTGATGACTTAAGAATGATGTGAGCCTCTAATCACTCGGCAGGGCTGTGTAGTCAGGTATTACTGTGCTGATGATCGTGACTTTAACCAGTATGGTTTTATCAGGATCGGTATGCCAGAGGAAGCCGCAGTGCATTGCCTGGGGGTTTTATTTTTTGCTTTGTGGGATCTTGTGCGCTCTTTATACATGATATTGTATAATTTCTTCCTCTATTTGAAACAAGGTTTTTCTATTTACAGTATGGTTTTGATAGTGCTAATAGACACCATTAAAATGGCTACAATGTGTATTAGATAATAATATGACTGTTATTGATTTATTTATTCTTCTTTATTCTTTGACTGACATCAAACCTTGTATCAGTAGTGGAAAAGGACTGTGTTTGAATCTTTGGTGCCCTTAGTTTAGAAGTTTGGTGTTTATCTTGTTCGCTAACATTCCTCTAAGGTCTTACTGTGTCTGTGTCTAATACTGACAAGAGTCTGAACCTCAAATATTGACAACCCCCTTATGGCTTTTGACCCTATTTTCTCCACCCTCATCCCTCCCCCCTTGTTTTTTTTTTATTAGATCTTTTTGTTTCCTAGCCCACATATCCCATAATCTCATGCAGCTGCTTGCAGTAGATTAAATATGTTTTGCTGGCACTGACGGCTGAGTAAAATAATAAAATATGGACATATATCCTATATGGACATATATCCTAACTACACCCCCCTGTCTCTCTGTAGCTGCTAACAGGTGGAGACGCGTGCCTCCAGAATACGCCTCCACCTCGGAGGACGAGTTCGGCTCCAACCGGAACTCCCCCAAGCATGGGCGTCTGCGGCCGGGCACCACTCTGCGCACCAGCAGACTGAGCAGTACGCTCACTGCCACACCAACAGCCAGCCCCGGTGGCATCGCTCTTAAGCACAGGATGAGGGAACAGGAGGAGTACATCCGGGATTGGACAGCTCACAGCGAGGAGATTGCCAGGTACTCATCAACTCTGTCTTTCTAAAACTCACTAGCACAATCAGACACTCAGAATTCAGGCAGCTCCTGTGTAACAACAAGGGTGGACAATGTGGCAAAAAAACATGACAATTTTCACCATAAATATATAACAATGAATCATGATATAAAACATTGCAGTGCAAAAATGTGACAGTGTATAGTGTGAAGAATATCAGCTGCAGTGTATTAATTCTATGCGTGCTCATGATACACATCGGCACATGTTTTTATCATGATATCACCAACATATTTTGAGAAAGTGGCTGGTATAAATGCAGCTGCTGTGGCTGCTATACTTTTCTAATCTTTGAACCTATCGTCAGGATATCACGAGTTCCACAGCGCTGCCATAGCGATCTGTGCTAGGGAGCCCATGAGAGCATACAGTCAGGTGCAAAGATTTGAACAGCCCTGCTGAAATGACATGTTTTGTGTTCTACATGAAATAAAGTTACAAGTCCTCTACAGAGAACACACTTGTGCCCATTAAAATGCACAGTTACTGTTTATTTGCTGAAGTTAACATATTGCGGGAAAAATCTAACATAAAATGTGGCCTGTGCAAACGTTATGGCACATTTAATACTTTATGTCTTAGTTTTTCCAATATGTTAAACTCAGCAAGTAAATAAAATTTGTGCACTAATATTGGCAGAATGTCTTTTACGTTCCCTGTAGAACAGATTTTCCCTTAGAAAATGAACGACATGTGACGTGTTGAACAGGGGTATCCAAACTTGGCATGCAATTGTAATTGCTCTCTCTCTGGATAGATAGGATAGCCCCCCTCCTCTCACCATCGCTCAGCAGAATTGGTAGGTTGTGAAAAAAGACGCTGTGTTGCTTCACATGTCTCATATGAAGAAAATGCTAGGCTTCGTCCTCCCAGCTTGGTGGCATTTTCTGATAGATGGAGACCTAGCTAGCTAATGGGGATTGGATACAACGAAATTGGAGGAAAAACTGAGGAGAAAAAGAAATAAATGCATATTATAAGAATGGATCTCTTTTAATCGAACCTTTGTAAAACTAAATAGTACTATAAATCAAATAAATTAAATAAGATACTTGGCAGTACTGTAGTCTAGTCACAGATTTCTGTGTCCAGTCTACTGTGTGTCCTCTGTTGAGTGTGGATGGAGTGTAATGATCCTTGTTTGAGGTTGTTGTCGGTTTGAGGTTGCAGCTCAGCTGCGGTAACACAGAGAGACAATGACCTGCTCCCCTGCTGTGGAGAATGACCCAACAGCACTTTTTTCAGTTTATTTTACGCCCCCCCCCCTTCTGTCTTTTTGGCATGTTTTATACCTGCAGCTGTCTCGCTGTTCCTTCTCTCTCCATCTTTGCACTGCTCTTCCACTTGACCTAGTAATCACATTTAAACTCAGCAGACAGCAGAGCTTCACTCTCACTTCAACAGAGACCAAGCACACATCTATATTTAAGCCCTCTAAGTGAGATTTTTAGGAGAATGTACAAGTGAGTGTTTACTCACCTTCATCCTCAGAGCAGCATCAGTATTGTCTAGCAGACAAAATGTACTGGTTTTGTACAAATCGAAGGACCTCTTTCAGTTATTATAGTTAATCTGATCTGAAGTTTGTCGAATGTGCTTTGAGAGCAGAGCGGAGTGGAGTGGGAATTATTGATTTTGGCCTCAGAATAAGAGGATGTGCTTCACTAATGCATAGTTTGGGAATGTAATATAGGGTGGCACCAGAATTACTGGCACCTGTGGTAAAATTGTGCAAGAAAGACTGTGAGTAAATCTGTTGTCCATCA
The DNA here is from genome assembly GCF_015220715.1 of Pygocentrus nattereri. NCBI lineage: Eukaryota > Metazoa > Chordata > Actinopteri > Characiformes > Serrasalmidae > Pygocentrus > Pygocentrus nattereri. Next base: position 31,167,356 of record NC_051215.1, on the reverse strand, counting down.
GTTTTATTCCTTCACTGAACAAAATGAGAGAAATTGAAACTTTCAGTGTAGTAAAGTAATACAGTGAAGTAGTATACAGTCAGAGCTGGAGAATGTTATTGATGTTGATTGACCAGTCATGTGATTGATTGAAAACTCACAAGTGAGGACAAAGACACTGTGTCTCAGCAGATTCTTTATGGAGGAATGACCTCACATCCCTATCGAGAACATATCACCGCTGACAGAAGAAAACCTCGTATCTCCATTTTTGTCACTTTTCAGTTTTTGTCATTATTTGAAATTGCCTGTTGCTTTTTACATTATGTGCAAATTTCATGATGAATGAACCAAAAGAAACAGCCCAAAATGACTTGGATAATGTCTGGTTCCATTGACTTACATTAAAAGTGAAGCATGTTTTTCCTTTTTTGGAGATACAAGATTTTCATACCACAACAGCAATGTGTAACATTAAAAGAGAAGACTCAGAAGTGATAGGGGTACTGGTAAATTTAGCATGCATGTTTTTGGAAAAAAATTTATATTACATGTTCTTTTTTTCTCAAAATAAATAAAAATTGTATGCCGATATTTCTATTATATGTTAATAATGTTGTATTCGCATGTGTTCTCTGTAGAGGAGGTGTTGACTGACTTTCACCTAGGAAACTATCATGTTTTGTTTATTATTCATGTCACTGTGTTTGTCACTATGTGCATGTTTCTGAGCATGTAGAGTGCTGTAGGGCCCACCTATTGTATGTTTTTTGCTGTTTTGCATGTATGTGAACTCCCCTAGTTTCCAAACACCCGTCTGATGGTTAATAGGTTATTTCCCTGTGTGCGCAGGATCAGCCAGGACCTGGCCAAGGACCTGGCCATCCTTGCACGAGAGATCCATGACGTGGCCGGCGAGATCGACTCAGTCAGTTCTTCCGGCACGGCGCCAAGCACCACGGTCAGCACAGCAGCCACAACGCCTGGATCAGCTATCGACACCAGGGAGGAGGTACAATACATTTTACCACAAATCTCATACCAAACTTAGGGAATGTATAGATAGATAATTGGGTGTACTTTAATATTTAATAATTCCAATGAGAAATTTGGGTGCTATAGCGGCACAAAAACACTGGACAGTATTCACATGTAATAAATACATTTAATTATACATTCATACAGCACACAGCTTAAAACATCTCTACAAATGATAATAGACAACAAACAGAAGACTTTAACCAGCAACTTTCAAACATACTATTGTGTGGGTTGAGTTTATTTTACAAAATATAAAGGACAGCTGTTGCAAAAAAATTAATGTGATGTGATGTAAAAAATGTAAAATGCATATTTTTCTTTTGCCAGTGATAATATATAAAAACATGGCTAACTGCAGGGCCTTTATTTTTCATCTGTATTGTAGCTACAATACAGCTGTGCGCTGTTTGTGAGTTTGCTGATTTGTGCATCTGCAAAGGACTAGCAGTGGCACTGGCTACCATTCATTTTCATCACTTCATCCTCTCATTTCATTTCACTGCTTGTCATTGCTTTTTAACTGTTTCCTGTAGCTGGTGGATCGAGTCTTTGATGAAAGTCTGAATTTTCGGAAGATCCCCCCTGTGGTGCAGACAAAGGCTCCTGAAATAAACGGGCGAGGAGTGGAACTGCGACCTCGGGCCCCCAATAGCTTGGACCCCCAGGCTGCACTGCGCAGACGCACATGGAATCGAGACGAGGTTAGGCCGGTACGAATCTAATCACCAGCTGCGTTCTAGATGTGCACATAGAAATTGAGATGTGTATGTAGTAGGGCTTGTCCAATATGTCAGTTACCACAGTATATCAGTACCTTCATGGCTAACCTAGCATGACGACAATATGTTAAACATACAAAAAAAGACAACTTTATTTATGATCAACTAGTAAAATGATAAATAAGAGGTGAGGAAATCCCGAAATGCTGCATATACTGTGCAGCTCCCTCTCCAGAGCCACAATATATCATTTAAAACTGACCATTTCTGTTGTTTTCTTTGATGTATGTAATAATTGAAAATGTTCATGTCAGTAAGCAAAGTACTCTTTAACTAAAACTACTGTAGTATAAACTTTTAAATAAAATTAAATATAAAGAAAATTAAGTAAAAAAAAGTGATAAATGTTTTTAATTTTTACTTTTTTTTTCATTACATATTCTGTGCCCACACATAGTGTGTGTAAGGTCTGATGTCATTTTGAGCAAAAAAAAAAGAATGTTGTTTGTGTGTAGTTGTGTATGTTCACATTGGGTAACATTGTTTTTAAAATTCTGAAAATTCCACTGTTTGTGTTTTAGGCGGTGTTAGACAGTTTGCTGTTGACATCAGTCTCTCAGCTGTCCTCCAAAATCCGCCAATCTGTGGATAAAACAGCAGGCAAAATCAGGTGAATCATAAAGAACTCCTAGTCATCCTTTCCAGGTTGCAAAACACAGAATACAGTGAATCATTTTAATGAAGTATAATATTTGGGTCTGATGATTTTCTTCTGTCTTCAAGGATATTGTTCAAAGACAAGGACAGGAACTGGGATGACATTGAGAGCAAACTTAGTTCAGAGACTGACATACCACTTCTCAAAACCACTAACAAGGTGTGTTTAACATCTAATAAACACCTCAATCTCAAAGCACACTATTAATCTGAAACACATCAGACAGTCAGTCTAATCACGTATGTCTTACTAATAGTATTTTTTATGTGATCTAGGAAATATCGTCAATTCTGACAGAGCTGAAAAGGGTGGAAAAGCAGCTTCAAGGTAAGGCTTTCTGGAGATGTAACCAGTGCTGCTTTCAGAGAGCTGTGTAACAGTGTCCTGTAAGAGAAAGTTGACAGGGGAAGGCAAAATTCTCTTAACTTTTAATGTAAGTTAATGTAAAGAGATTTTTTTATATTATATAAAGTAATTTTGGAACATTTCTATTGGTCTTTTTAGCTTAAAATGTTCACACAAAGGGTATCTGCTGCACATAAGCGATGTAGAATAATAAAAATAGAAAATAAGAGGGTTTTTTTGACAGTGACATGTTTGAGTGTTCAAAGGCATGTGTCCCTCCTTGCCCTGTCTGCTCACATGATTGTTTACTCATATGAACATCTATACACACTGGAGTTGTTGGCGCAGGGACAAAGTTCAGGATTTTGAGTGAGAGTTGAACTGTGAATAGCCCTGACTAGGGATAGCACAATTCTTGCTTTAATGGAATGCATCAATATGAAAATCATTGCATGAAAAATGATAACAGTGCCATAATAAATGTGATGAATATATGTCTTTTTTTTAAATGGAACTTATTACCTTACTGCTGTCTCCCCAAAGCACACACCATATGACAACAAGTCTAGATAAAGGTCTCCTTAGATTTATTTAAATAATAGTTGTATAGTTCATTTGTGTTACAAGGAACTTCTATAACTATGATTAAAATATACTGATAATAAATACTGTGTATTAACCAATTCATCCCAGCATTTAGAAACCGAGTAAAGCACTGTAAAACTATGATAATCTGCCTCTGTTAGTGTTTGTTAGTTGTGGTTCAGGTTTCAGATTTTATGGTTACAGTTGGCCTTGCTGGGTCAGGTTCTGACTTCAGTTTCATGCGTGTGCAGACCTGTAGCCACAGTAAACATGTAGAGATTCAGTGGATAAGTGGTTTTCCGTATATTTTCCTATTTGTCCTGCAGTCATAAATATCATGGTGGATCCTGACGGAACCCTAGATGCTCTCACCAGTCTGGGCTTGGCCAGCCCCACCACATCCAAACCCAAGAGCAGCCCATGGGAGCCTCAGCCTGGCAACGGAGCCTCAAAACCCATCTCCACCATCTCACCCAGCCGAGAGCTACCCAGCCTAGGGCTCGACCTCAGCCACACCCAGCCCAGCGCAGGGGGCAGTGTCATTACCAACAAATAAACTGAGATGAACTTCCTAATACATGACTATCCATAAAAGAATGAACCTTAGCTTGTACATACTTTATGTATTCCTCCCTCTGTGCCCTCCAAGATTGCTACGTGGGAAAAGTCCATTTTCCCCCCTCAAGTGCACCAGTGAAGGTCACACCTGTGGATCTGGACCTTGACATGCAGCGCAGCTAAACAGACGCAGCTGCTAATGCCAACAGGTGAGAGGCCACTGAGCTGCCCCTACATATCATCATTGGTGTCAGAGCCAGCTGTGTGTGCTGCAAGTGTGAATGCTCCCATCCAAGCATACCACAGGTGGACTTTGTTGTGAACTCTTTCAATTGCAACTCCAGTGCCTGTCTGCTCTGCCCTGTAAGCAAACCCTTCTACTAATTCTAGATCTTATATTGATGATCAAATTGATTTCTGCTTTAGAAATTGTATGTTGTGTTTGATGAGAGGGAGCGTTCTCAACGTACTGTATGTACTGAGTCTGGTGTCTGTGTAAGGTTGGTCTTGTCAGATTAATAGCCCTTAAGACCAAAGACTAAGACCAAGACTCTGCAATGAGACAGGTGAATGGTTTTCCGGGAGATTTAATGGACAATTACATCAGCAGGAAAATGGAGAGGTATACAACGCTGTATAAAAGTCAGAGACCACTCTTCGCTTATTGAATTTTTAGTAAAAAAACGCCCTTTAAGTACAAGTTATTCATTTTCAGTACTGTGAAAAAAGCATTACACATATACAGGGTGATTCAAAAAGTTATCACTTTTAACATGATTTATTTCACTTGTAAATCAATACAGAACAATGCAGTAAACTGCAAATCGTTGAAGTCAGCATAAAGTTTATAGGTAGATATAATGATGTAGTTTGTTTAATATGGACCTGCTCCAGCTGTACAAACAACATCAATGTCATCCTATGTTCTATAGAGCATGTCAGGTGTTACTGTGTGTACGGCTCTTTTCGGAGATCATCCAGTGTTGTGGAACCAACGGCGAACGCTCTGAACTGTTGGAGGTTCACTATCGGCGAAAATCACGCTGCACAGTTATGACGGGTTCAGTCTTATTGAAGTGGAGAACGCAGAACGCTTTGTGCTCAGAGGGTGCATTTCTTCGCAGACTGAAGGGAGCCATCTTCCAGTGACAGTCAGAAACTCTGTGACCCCCTCTTTCAAGTGGTATGTAATTGGTTTCTAGGCGCCTCATGGTTGTAAAAATATGTCACTTTGAAATCAGATGAATCTTTCTTGGCTCTTTCCATTCTTTTTAGAAGACTTAAAATACTTTCAAATTTCCATTAAATCTGCTGGGATATTTTTCAACATCTCCAAAGTTCAGTCTTAGAAGTTGGTTGCATTTTCTATTCTCACAATCCAAGTAATCCCAAACACTTCAGTAATTATGAGGTCTGGCCTCTGGATTTTCTCCATCTCTCATCAGATAAACCTATTCATCTGATGGTTGGTTTTAGTGGGTCTTGCATGGCTGTTAAGAGTCCAACTTTTGCTGTATCTTTTAATCGCCTTTTGAACAGTCCTGTATTCTCACGTATTTGCCATTGACTTTCTCCTTTCTTATAAAGTGAATTATTATTATTTATGTAATCTCCTCAATATCTTTAAAAAAACGAATAACTACTGAATGGCTGGAAATTTAATAAACAAAGGATGGTCTCTGACTTTAGTACAGTAAGTAGTACAGCAAACAAGAAGTACAATTTCGACAATAGATGTTAAGCGTGAACCAGTTTACCAAAGGAAGTACAACACTATGCGCACGTTGAGCAAGTTTAAATTATATCTAATGCACTTCCTTGAGGATTATAGATGCCATTTTCTTGATTACACAAAGTGCATTGTATGCTATTAAAATGAGCATACATCAACTCAGTGATCTTAGCCATTTGTTTATAGCCAAGAAAGAGAATGATCCATGAAGATCCACTTAATCTTCATTCACTGAACATTTTTTAACCTTTTGGACTAAGGAATAGGTACAGTTGTTGAATACAGGGCTGTCAAAATAGCTCCTCTTACAATGAAATCTGCATCACACAAAGCTCATATCATAATTTAGCTTTATCATATTAGAAGGTATTGAAAGAAGATACAGTATTAGACAAGGCATTAGTGAAATGTTCTGTGGCTGTGTTACTAAGCATCTCTCATTCACTAAAATCTTCTCTGGTTGTGCTGACATTTACCTGAGCCTTATAACGAGCAGGCTTTAATGTTATTGCTTGCCTACACTTTGAGAAAGTTGCAGTCAGTCAGATATAAATGAAGCTTTTTAACAGCAAAAAGTCTCAATTCACTAACTCAATATTTTCTCTGTAATCAGAGAATTGTGACTTTATGTGCGCTTAGGGGTAAGTAGACACCCCGTAATAATTGTTGGGCATTTTGTTAACATTTTCACAGCACTCAAACTCAAAAGTTCATCTTTTTTCGTGGAAGAAGGTGTTCCAGCATAAAGTGTGTGTGTACTGTATTATCTTGATCCCTTTTCCTCTTGCTGCTTGGCTGTACTTATGTTAATGGGGAGGGTGGGGGGTGTAGCCGAACCACTTACCTGGCCTTTCTTTGTGAACCTGTGTGTCGTAGAGAGAGTATGAGTTCAAGCTAGTGCATCTGTAATTAGAACCGAACCGATAGTGAAGATAGGTACAGGACGAAACACTTAGTTTTTTTGTTTTTGTTTTTAAATGTTAGGTAAATGTATGTTGTCACCAAGTGCCCGGTAATGGAAAATGTAGTTCTTGGGCCTTTTAGGAATGGAAATCATAATGTAGCGTGCTGATGTTTCATTTTGCACATCCTGGACTGATGTAGGTAATAATGTTACATGTGTAAAAGCCCATGCAGGGTACAAAAGGACATAATACCAAAACCATAACAGTACATCCTACTGTTCTCTCATTACAGGATGCATTTACAGTGGGGCGATGCCCACACACTAAAAGAGCCCCATCGTTTAGTTTGAACACTGAACGTTTCACACAACAAACGTGTTTGGTACAGTTTTTATGTTTGGGGTTTTTTTCGTCCTTCTTTCGGTTGCTGATGTTTGTGTATCATATTTTTTTTATTTTGTCATTTTTGATAAATACTTTTATTTATTTTTTTGCTTATTTTTGTTTAATGCATTGAACTGTTGCATCACATTTTTGTCTTCTTTTTTATTGGAATTTTTTTGCGTACTCTCAATAAAGGAGGAAATATTTCTGGACCTTTATTTCATTTCTGTCTGCTTTGTCTGCCGTCAACTTTACAGAACGATACACAAAATTATAAAACACAAAATTCCATTGCAGCACTGGACCTGGGAAACTCCAGTCTACAATATATGAAGTAACTTTTTCAATGGCACAGTTTTAAGTAGTCTGCTTAAAATAAAAAACATCATATGGTTACGTTTACGGTAAGTTTCACCCAGTATCAGGGAATCAGGGTGTGATGTTTTCTATCTTTGTATATTATAGTTACTTTAGATCTTCAAAGAAAAAATCTCTGTGGGAATGCAGAAACAAATGTCCATTTATTTTGTATATTATAATCAAGCAAATATTTCAAAATAACTTAAATAACTGAATGCAGTAATTTCTACATTGATATGTTGTGTAAATACTAGCTATATATTCACATGCACAATTATTTAAATACTTCTTAAAATATAAAACTTACACATGTGCTCAAAACATATGGATATACTATGCACTGCATGTGTGTTAGAAAGAGAGAGAATAGGGTTAATACTACAATACAAATAAACTATGTCCAAAAGTATCCAGACACCCCTTCTAATTAGTGAATTCAGCTACTTTAAGGTTACCCATTGCTGACAGGTGTTCAGTCGAACCCACAGCTTGTACAGTCTCCACAGTAAAGCACTGCCTATAGAATGGGACACTCTGGAGCAGCTGCGTAGGAGCCCCCATAGCAAAGGTCACCATTCTGCAAAGCGCCGGCCAGAGGCGTATAAATCTTCCCAGGGTTATGGACCAGTGGAAGTGTGTTCTCTGGATTGGTGGAGCTCCATCAAGTGCATCTAGACCTGATCATCCATCACCAATACCTGACTTCACTAATGCCCTTGTGGTTGAATGCAATCAAATCCTCACAGATATGTTCTAACATCAAGTGTAAAGCCTTCCCTGAAGAGCAGAGGCTGTTACTGCTGCATCTATTTATTCTCTTGTTTCCAACAAAATGTTGGATGAACAGGACATGCTTTTGGATGTAGAGTGTACGAGTGACATACATTATGTCTTGAGTTTCTGGAAGGTTTGTTTTCATGGTGGATTCACCTCTAGGTCTCCAGAGCTAAGCCTTTCCACGACTTTGCCTGCTCTCGCTTATATTGTTCCAACTCCTTCAGAGACAAAGAAAAGAAGAAAATGTTAATACCAAACGCTGCTGTGCACCGTGCTCTTCACACACATAAATCCCTCTCACAGTCTTTCTTTCTCACAAAATGCTCTGAATCGACGAACTGCATTACATGAAGTGTTAAAGTAAGCTGATACGAACCCAGAACAGTTTGTATGCTAATGGAATGTTGCTGCATTTGCACTAGTCACAAACCTCCATTAACCTATTAAATATTACAGTTCCCTGTGCTCCTATTGGCTGCCCACTGCAGTCAAAGGACAGACAGGCTGTAGACATACAGAGTGAAGCGGATCAGGCGAGGTGGTATGTTCTGAGAGGTTACTGTAGGTTAGTTACAGAGGTTGCTGAATCCTCATTTTATCACTCTGGAGCATCAGTCATTAGTCTTTAGTACGCTACACGTATGGCCACGAAGGTCCAAGTGTGGTGATAATTCAAAGTGCTGACTTGTAGAAATAAACTACATTTATGCTTCCTTTCCAAAAGTCTGGGGAAAATGAAGAGATGTTTGGATTAAGCCCAAAAACACCATCTGTGACTACACACTATGTTTTGTCCCTGAAGCAAAAGTCATTTCAATTACCCGTATCAAGGAAAACTGAATTATCCGTTTTTAAGAGCTTGGTGTTTTATGTAAATGTTAAAGATTCAAAAATACACCCATGCAGTCCAGACAGAAACCACACTGCAAAAACAGCTTATTTTACAAGTTTTGTGATGTCAAGAAAACCAAAACGTATACATATATCCACCTATACAGCCTAGAACAGTTTAGCTCTATTCATTTACAGTCTTGGAGTGTTTCAGCCAAGCCTGCTTTTTGAACAAGGACAGAGATAATTTCCCTATACCCCTTACAAAGCCATAGTATCAAAAACAATCTGCCTAAATCTAAGGGATAATGGATAATTGTAACTGTTTTGGCACATAAAATCAACAAAAAAGTCAAGTACGTTCAGGAAAAATATAAAATGATGTGCAAAACCAAATATAAACCATGAAAAACATTCATCTCAAGTCTGGGAATTGTAAAATGTCATGACGGTATTATGATGAAAACTGTAAGAAGGAATCCCATTTCTGGTACCTCATCTTTCTGAGCCCTCATACAGTCTATAAGGGGCTCGCTGTACTGAGGGTCTTTGGCTGGATCCTTCAGCTCTTTGTGCTCTGTAGTTCTCTGAGGAAGGACAGGAAAGAGCTACTGAATTACATACAGCTGCATGGTCTGTGTGCCAGATATGTGTCCATGTATTTTTGTAAATGTGAGTTTGTGAGTACACTTGTTTTTCAAAATGTACCTCAGGAGGGAAAACCCTTTCAAAAACTTTCTTCCACAGGTCCAGCGGGTTTCTAGCGTGCAGTGTTCCAATATCAACATCAATGGTTGGAGGGGATCCTGAATCAAAGCAAAGAACATTCCTTAAAAAATTATACTGTGTGGTGATTTCATATTGCAGGAGAAGCACTGAGGTAAAACGCTGCTTATGTGGCTGCCCTACACTTTCCCACTTTTCATGCTTTTGCCATGCGCCACCTGCAATTTAAAAGTGTCTTTTGCTAATAAGTAACAGCGAATAAAATACTATGAGTAAAAACCTGGTACAAATACTTTGAGTGACATGCAATGCCTTCAACAGCCAGCAGATGGCTCTTAGCACTCACCTATCTGACTGAGTGAGTCCATGCCAGCTGGAATTATGAGAGGTTTGCTGGGGTCTGTAGACATGGACTTCCTACAGACCAGAAAAATATGAATATTAAATGTGATTTTACAACACTCAACATACAACATAAAATACCTTGTGAAGCTGCAATAATCACTCCTGGCTCATGAGGTTTCTTACCCTTTCTCTGTTCCGAATGCTAGATGGCTCACAAAGCTCCTTGCTTTAGACATCATGGTCTCTGATTTACTGCTAGAGAACTAGCAGAACACACACAGAAAGAAATTTAGACAATAGAAGACAGTGAGAAGCTACCAAGAGGTAGTACCAGCATTTGAACATAAAGTACAAAAGCAATTTAATCTCACTTACAATCATTGATGCACCATAGTAATGTGCCAGGAAACGCAACGTCTTACAAATCACCTTCCTTTTCTCTGACTCGAAGTCCTGCACAGAGACATATAAGCAGGCTTTAAAAGTACAAACAGCTAGCTGGCAGCTGGTCTAAAATTAGGCTTTTTAAAACAATCTGTTTTACGTGGACAGGATGATGCATAAACACACATAGCTATGAGAAATAAACTGAAGCAGCAGCAAATTGAATTTTTACACCACAAAAAAGACAATCTTTCAACTGTTGGGGCAAGAACACACCTCTAGAATCCGCCCCCGTCAAATTCAAATAAAATAAAGGATTTACAGCACTGCTTTTATGTGAATGACGATTCACTCCATGAGCGTAATATAAAACCGCATGAAACGTTAGTTTTGCCTATTTAATTAAACAGTAGTTCTGATTATATCGATTATATAATGATACTATATAAATGTATTTAACTAAATATTAAATAATACAATAAAACAATTATAATAGCAATAAATGTCACCTAACTACCTAATGATTTCTAAAGTAGGCATCTAATGCTAAAGCCAACTCTATGTCTTAAATTATATTGCTAAAGTGGGCATTTTCCCCCAAGGGGTATTTATTACGATTAACTTTACTTTTTCACTGTAATCACCCAAGAATTAGATTGACTAACCCTAAAATTCCTCAGGGAAATTTGAAAGAATGACATAATTAAGATGAAATTTTAGAATGAATTAGAATTTAGAATTTAATAAACTCAAACTTTGATGTGACCCCGTCATTTGTTTAGGAGAGAAAATAAGTAGGCGAGGGACAACTTAGCCTGGGGGCCTTCTGCCCCCAAGATACCCCATATCTGTCAAGGCAACATCACTTTGTTTTAGTGCCTTTGTGGTATGAAATTACTATAATTTTATGACAGGTTGTCTTGAGAAAGGTGGTGTGAAGGTATGAACAAGGTGCCTACCTGAAAGATGTCAAACTTGCTACCGATGAGAAGGAGAGGCACAGGGAAGGGGCTGATGAGCTCTCTGTCCTATTGAACACATGCAGCTTTATGTTAGAGTGGGGAAACAAATGAACGCACTTATTGTTAATAACAGGGGATGCTGATTCTCACCGGGTGATCTTTGGGGAGAACACGCAGCACTCTGCTTTGGTTTTGCTGTTTGCTGGTTCTGGACTCTCCCGGTCTCTGCGGTAAGGCATGCACTTTTTCCACCTGGTTCAGGGCTGCCTGCAGGAGTTTCTCCATGGTGCCCCACAGAGCACTGGGCTTAGACAAATCCAGAACCAGCACGACAGACACAGAGCTGCATGGAGAGGTGTAACAATTACAAAATGAACATCATTAAACGCCACAGGCCTTTTTGCTTTTCCTATTAGAGATGCACCAAATCATGAACTTTATATGGCCGATTCTGATTCCTGATTTTATTTGCCTTAATGTTTAACCCTTAGCTTCTACGTGGGCTAAATGAACACATGAAACTGATATTTCTGGTACCTTCTATGAACCAAAGTCATGGCATAAATAAGACTAACCACTTCTGAATGAACCAAACTGACATTTTAAATCCTTAAACAAAAAATAGTTTGCACGATGAAGGATGTATAATTACAGCAATATGCAAAAGTTGGGATACCCCTAGTCGAAGTGTGTTTTGTAGATTTTCTAAGTGAAAATAAGTTCACACATCCTCTACAGAGAACATACGTCTACACATTTTAATGCACAATTACTGTAAACGTTCTGAATTTACCATAATGGAAAAATAAACTACAACATAAAATATGGCCAGTGCAAAAGTTTTATACTTCATCTTTATTTTTTCCTATATTAAAAATATAAATAGGAATTGTACACAAAACATTTGCAATGTTTGTTCCCTATTGAGTTTGTTTACTTATTGTCCCTTAGAAAATCTATAAAACATGAATCAAACTTTTGCATATTGTCGCTGTCCAAAGAAAAACAAATATCTCCAAAATAGTAATTTTACTGGAAAGGGCAAAAACTTTCTTTGCTTTCAATGTACGTTAATGGAAAAAGTTTCTATTCTAAGCAATTCTGGAGCACTTCTATTAGTCCAATCATGATGAAATGTTCACACAATGTAAAGGACAACTGCTGAGCTCAAATGATGCAGAAAAGTAAAAATCGCAAAAAAATGGGAGATATATGGTTTTCACTGGACAGCGACAATATGTCTGTATACTACATCATTTTTGTATGGGTGTAGCAGCAACATATCAATAAAGCACAAGTGCTCTTATCTAATGTTATTTGTGTCATAAAATTGGAACAAAAATCCAAATAAAAAAAAAAATGGAAATCTGCCTTCCGACTGTGCATTCACTACTACCCATTATTGGTCATATCTCTTGCTCTATGAACTTCAAAGACCTTCCCTCAGCTTTGTAAGAGATCAGGTTTAGCCTTTTTTAAACTATTTTCAATATATCAATGCAAGGAAAGCAGGGTTAACTACATGTAGAATTAACCTTGTTTTTCTCTGGTTTTACTACAAAAGTCAGGACATTTTTGTCCTCAAAGTGAATGAAACAAACACAATCTGAATGTGTGTAGATAAAGACTGACCTGACATTCAGAGGAGTGATGGGTATCTGGACTAGATCTGACAAGGACGTGCCCCCTCCCAGTTCCCACAGGTGGGCTATGTCTTTAGGCTGGGCAGAAGGAAAAAAAAATTCACACACAAATTAAATCTATTAACTCAAAAACTCACTGGACTTTCAAATGAAGTTGAGAAGGTATTTTTTCTAATACCGTATTATGCCCTTTTGCTCGCCTACCAAACGTGTACTCCAAAGCAAGAGTTGGTTTAGATGCTTCATCTCTTGAATCAGATAAGAAATACATCAGATTAAAGACAGAGAACTTTGTTTTAAATGTAAGACCATGTATTTTATGGACAGAACTAAAAGTAATTAAAGGTTTTCACACACCTGTCAAGGCACCTGAGCAATATTGTTGTTTTACCCTAAAAATGACATGTGACAGTGGCTTAGTCTCTCAGTATTTATGCAAACAGTCTAAAAAAAGGATTAAATGGGATTCCTTGCAAAATGAATGAATGATCACATTTACAAATCTTAAGTTAGATACAGAGAATAACTGGAGCACTATGTGTCCAAAGGGTTGCAGACACCTGCACCCTGAAAGCTTCCTCTGCAGGAGCAGCCTCTATTCTTCTAGCAAGACTTTACACTAGATGTTGGAACACTGTGGTGAGGATTTGATTGCATTCAGCCACAAGAGCATTACTGAAGCCAGGTACTGATATTGGATGATAAGTTCTGGAACACTAAAGCCACTTCAACTCATGCCAAGTGTTCGAAGAAGTGTCTGGACACTTTTAGACATAAAATGCATGACCTGTCTGCTTGTGTCAGTTTACCCCAGCTTTACTGCCCATAAACAGCACTGTCCTCTCGCACAGGGCGGCTGAATCTTCCTCAGCATCATCATCAGCAGATCTGCTCTCTCTAGTCCGGAGCTCCACTGCAGCCAAGTCCCACAGCGTGTCTGTACTGCACAACAAAACAACCCTGACTACCAGAGCCTGCAAAAGCTGTACTCAGTCGACGAGTCTGAGAACCGAGACGTTCTTTAGTCATAATCTGTGTTCGCCATATATTAACGGAACACGCACAGCTGAGGTCAAAGGAGCTAGTTTTAGCTAGAACAACCAGAAATCTAACATGAAGCTGAAGTTGGGTTCATATTCAGCTTCTTGTTCAAAATATCCCGTTCCACCTTAAATAGTGCAGCAGTTACATTCTGGCCCGTGAGGCTGCGCCATTTAAGAGGGAACAGGAAAATTCCAACAACAAGCTGGCGAAGATGCTAACAAGGTTAACCTAACACAGCGATTTAAACAGACGCTGGCTAAACGACTGTATTACTTACTTGATTTTAGGCATGACGTCCCCTGAAGTATTTAACAGTTAGTCAATTAATAATATAATTCAGCTCATATTAACAAATGGTAGCTAGCTGTTGCTAAATTAGCTGGCTAGCCCGTGTTTTGGTTACTGTTGCGATGGGTTACAGCGCGGTCTGATGATGTGTGGACCAGGTGCATTATGGGACATAGAGTTTTTCTTTACTTTGCTAAACTACGTCAGTAAGAAACATTGCTTTCATTTGTTAAATTGATTTTATATTAAAAGTGTTAACTGGCTGCTGTAAGAGGATGTAAGAGGATACGACGTGCATTATATATGATTGGCTTGCACTAATGAAAGTGAAAAGAAAAGGTAAAAAGAAAAGTGAAGTACCCAAATATAACTTTATGGCATGCCAGGTCAAACATCCTTGTGAACGAACTTTGTGCCACAGTATTTTTTAGAAAATGCTGAAAGGTACGTCAGTGAAAAACACTGATCTGTTATAACAGTATTAGTCAGAGTGACTTTCTTCGCAGATTAAAAGGAAATAAAACAGTTTTGAGCGCAGATCCTTCCAGTACATGAACCTGACTTAGACAAGCAGCAGCTCAGCAGGCCAACACTAAGCATTACAAGTATCTTGTACAAATGTAAGCGGCACTAATTGCTGATATACTAATGGTCAGTGTCAGAGACATACAGCTGAGCTCATGAGTTTACATACATCACTGATACTGAAGTCTGAATGATTGTAATATTTAACGTCAAAGCAGCTGTTATTTATGAGCCGCAGGACAACAATAAAAGACTAAAATACACAGAGTTTTATTGTTTAAATGTTTATTATGCACAATGTTATATGTACAGTCACACTGAATATTATCTATTACTATATCTTAACAGTCATGGCCAGGAAAAGCTTATTTGATATATTTTTTATTGGAAACTGTCATCTGACAAAGGCAAATAACACACTTGACAATTATTGCTTCCACACACAAACACAAGCACACACATACACACACACACACACACACACACACACACACACACACACACAGGCTCAGCGTCTGACGAGGTGGTCTCGTATCTTGAAGCTGATGACCCCCAGCAGTACGAGTAAAGGCAGGAAGGTGTAGAGCAGGAGAAAGTCCAGAGTGTAGCGTGAAGGTGCTCCTGGGTAACCCTGATCTATAATAGTGTCACCGTTCTTTATGAAACACGCTGCTGGGTTACTGGCAGCCGCACCTGAGTCAGAGCATAAGAGTGTCAGGAAACAGCTTGAGGAGCTCTTTCTACTTGGAGAGGAATCACACCAACTTTTACACATTTCTGCATAATCAAATGGTTAATATGTTTTAAATGTCATTCAGAGGGGTTTGGTGTGAAATGCTTCATTTTACAGAAACTTGCAGAGTCAGAACTGTTCACAATGCTGGTGATAGGAACCGAATGTCTAATGGCACTCAGCGCTGAAAGCTATTATGTGAAATGGTTGTGAAAACACTGTCTGACGGTTTTGTCTGATTGTTTTCAATGTTTCAAATGAAACATATTTTTTCCAAAATTACATAAAAACATTGTCTAACATTACATATAAAATGATGAAGACCTGTCGATTCACTGTTTCTTTTTGGATTGTAAATAATATGGCTATATTTGCACTGTAGATATTACAAGAGTTCATATCATCACCACTTACACCACAATATTGTTTCCATTAACAAAAGATTTTTTTTAAATCAGTTTAAACTTTACACTTCTTCCCTATTCCACTTTTTACACCGCAACAAATTTCTCCGCAACACACCATTTCACATTTCATTTTGTTTCCATCTGAAGAACTGAATCATGCAGCAATGTTTAAAAACTGGTGGAATTCCTCTTTCAGTGTAAAATGTATTTAATTCAGGAGGAAAGGGGGACGTTTCTTACTGCAGGTGAAGTTCTTGCCATAGAATTCAGTCACAATGAGGAGCTCACAGCCGTACTTCTGGAAAGTGAGGTAACTCAGCCACTGGAACACCACTGGCATCTGCTGAGTACCCCTGTTCTCAAAAGCAGAGAAGCATGTTCTAATATATATCAATCGTAGTCAACATTCCCTAAATTGTATGCTATGGTCTGTGGTGTAGTCTAGTCTGAAATCTGCGTATGCTGTGACTAACACACATGAAAGACATAAGAGTGACTTTCGAACTTTGATATTATTGGGGTAATGGCCTTTTTTGGCTCATGCAACCAACTGACGATGGCAAAAGGCATTTTTAGATAGAAGAATTCCTAGAAGTAGTTGGTTGTTGGCAAATTGCTATGTGGCTGGCCTTTGTTTTCAATTTGTTGGTCAACTTCACTAGCAGAGGGAGTTTTATCACCATTGTTGTTCAGAACCCTTTTTTTATTCAATACTTTTCTTGCTTGTGTCAAAATTAAAGAAGGCATGATGGCTCTTTTTCTTTTCCAACACTGATATTGAAACCTTGAGTATCAGCAAATACCGATCTAATGGCCATGGTGTGGTCACGTTGAGCGGTAAACACGGTGCACCACAGGTACCACAGTAGCAGCAGTGAGAGACTTACAAACATGTTGCTAGTTGTTGTTGTGGGTTTGCGGACATGCAAATGTATTGTAGATGTGCTAATGTGTTGGGTGTGGCTGGTTGGTGGGGTTTAGTGTTTACCAAATCTGTGAGATGTGTGGTTGGAGGTGACCTACAGTGCCTCCCAGCTGCTAAGATAGTGCTGAGCGGCAGCTTCCCCTGCAGTTGTGTTAATGAAAGGGTATTCATTTGAAGTGCTATGTATCCTGTGTCTTCTTTTTCTATGCAGACACCACAATAAAGTCAAAATGAGGTATTATTAATTAGAGCACTTCATGTAAGGCATCAATAAGCTATTATGCTCAAACTACTCATTCACTTTCCAACCCAACAAGAAGAAATGCACAGTTAATTACATCTTTTGTGATGTGCTATTTCATGACAGATTTGTTACAGGACTGAATCAGATTCATTCTTCTTTCCCCTCCAATATCCAATCCAGCATTTCTGCTAATATTGGCCCAATACCACCGATACCTGTTGCCATCGCTACTCAAAGTTCCACATACAATGGTAGTAATGGCTAGTGATGTACAAATTTGATATACTATTGCTGTCAGTGCCGATGCTGAATTAAACAAATTGAAGATTAGATGTGACCCTTTCTTATTTAATACTGTTAAAAAAAAATCTTAAAAAGAATGTCAGTGTACAACTAGCTTCACTGTGGTATGTTAGCCTCTACTGTATATTCATTTTTATTTTAAATTGTATACTGACAAAAGCTGCCTTTGTCAATTGTATATTTGACTGAATATTTCTGCAATGATGATACAGTTTGCCATCTTTAAAATAACTGAACAGGCCTGTAAAGTGTGAGAGTTGTTTTCATTTGCAATTAAAAAAAAAATAAATATTGATTCACTTACATATGAATGTTTGCATTGTAATCACTGATTTTTCTAAGTTAATGAGAAACAAACAGTTCCTATCTAGTAGTTAGGATTGCATCAAAAGATGTACTGTCTAATTTAGAGATTTTTTTCCCCCAAATATGAAACATGAGCGCCTTAACAGAGCACAGGTATCAGATCCATACTTGGGAATGGCCCATACCCTGAGTTCAGATATTGAAATGAGCATAGAAAGATTGGTGTATCCCTCATAATGGCCAAATATGGAAGTCACTGTACACTTTTAAGTGGATATACACAAATCTTAGTAGATTGCTAGTGGGTGTATAGCAGAGGTGCCCAAAACTAGAAGTGTAAATCTACTACCATGCAGAGTTCAATTCCAGCTCTAATCTATCACACCTGATTCAGGAAATAAAGGGTTTCAGGCGCATATGCATATTTGAGCCAGATGTGGGAGATCTGAACTATCCAGGGTGGTATATCTCCAGGACCCCAGGACTGGTGTATAGCATACACACCACATGGCCAAAGAAATCAGACACCAGTTCTAAATAGTGAATTCAGTTCATTGAAGGTTGCTGACATGGTTAGGGTTAGATTGGCTAGAGGAGGTATAAAGCCCCCCAGCATTGGGCTGTGGAGCACTGGAGCTGTGTTCTCTCAAGTGATAGAGCTCCATTCAATACCTTTTGAGATGAGTTGGAGTGATCCAAAATTAAATGTATCACTGCCTGACCTCACTAATGCTCTTCTAACTGAATGCAATCAAGTCCAACATCTAGTGTCAAGCCTTCCCAGAAGAGCTGAAGCTGTTGCTACATCAAAGATGGGCAAGCTTTCTAATAATGCCCCTGATTTCAGAGGAAACCATGAACAGGTGTCTACAAACTTTTGGACACATTGTGTACCTATGTATATCATGTAGACTACCCTTCTGGATGTGGCATATTTAAATGGAAATTGGGAATAATTACAACATTAAAGTGTTACCTGAGGAACCCCGAGCCCACCATGATACCAGCTATGTTAAGTAAGGCCATCCCACTGTTGACCATGTTGGGGTCTTGAACAACTCCTAGGAGCACCAGTGTCAGGAGTTCACCAACAATGTGAGGCACCATGATCACAGCTGTAAAACACAAGAAGCGCCAGGGATCCGGGTTCATGCCCACTGTCCTGAGATTCACACACACACACACACACACACACACACACACACACACACACACACACACACACACACACACACACACACAGTAAAAACAGGACGTATTTTATCTTCACAGTCCTGTCTGATAGATATCCAGGATAAAGTTCAGCCCAAACTGAGTTGCATCACAAATGTACGCATCCATACATGAAACACTAACACAGCAGAAAATAGGAGTAGACTGACCAGTAGAGAAAGGAGGAGAAGATAAATACACTGATGATACTGAAGGGCAGGATGTGAATGATGTAGGCCAGGAACATCTGCCACTTCTGGTACAAGCCATCTTTACTCTCCTGATCAGCTATCGCTCTCAGAGCAGGGACTGCAGAGATCACAACAACAACACACAACAACAAACAACCTAATGTCATTAAGGTTTATTAATAAATGTTTGAAAATTAAGGATTGGAACTCCAGGAGCTTTTCTGTAAGTTTTCTATAACTTACCAGCACCAATCATACACTACATATTAATTTATTGCTTTTAAAAATAAAATAAAATGTAAGTACAGTCATGTACATTAAAATTAAAGGGGAATTCCACTGATTTTTTTTTTAATGTCTGCACATAGGAACCAGGAGCCACAATGTCCACAACATCAATATTGTCATATTATTTATTATCCAGAACCACCAGTGAACCTACATGTCTTCTGAGTTTTATATGTAATGTAAATAATGGTAAAACAGTGGTAACAGTGGTAACAGTTGTTTGGCACTATTTTGCCATGCTACTCTGCCATGAACGTATTGTTAAAAATATTAAAGCAACATCTGAGAAATCAGTCAGTGCATTTATAATCATTTCATGTAATACATTTCTTTAAGGGACCTTTTAGAGGCATTAAAGGCTCCAAATGTCTTTCTGTATTTCTGTAGAACAGAGCATTTCACATCATAACACACTGAATGTCTTTGTTTACATCTTAACAATATACCTATGCAGAAATGTTGGTGAAATTCTGCTGGTTGTTATAGTGTAAATGTAGAGGGGGTGTACAAAATAATGGAAGCACCACACTAATTACTAAGTTTTTGAGGTTCCTACTGTACAGGTGCACGCCAAACTGCTCCCCAGGCGCCGTGGACAGGGATGCCCACACCGCCCCGGGCACGTGTGCTCACTGCCTTCACTAGTGTATGTGATGTTTCACTGCACACATGGGTTAAAATGAGGAGGTGAAATTTCCAAATTTCCCCACTGTGGCACTAATAAGGATTGGTTAACTTTGTAGGTTTACAAAGTTGATTCTAACTTTCATCCCATCTGTGGCTGAAAAATTTTTTATTCACCCACAACTCCATCCATCAATGGAAAAGGACCACTATAGAACCACCACTGACCATTTATTTGTATGGTGGGCCACTCCCAGCACAGCAGCATTGCTGGGATTTTTACACACCTCAGTGTGACTGGTTGAGAATAGTCTAAAAACTTTCTAACAACAGTCGTCATGCGATGAGAAACTGATACTTATTAAGAGCTAGAGAGTGACTGACCTAAACTATGCATTAAAAGGATGAGCTACAGTCTGCAACTGTACACAAAAGTGTACCAACATGGTATATGTGTCTAATAAAGTGGAGAGTAATTGTACCCAGTGCTAGAAAACCCTGGCAATCCTGCTGTGCCTGATACAGTTGTACCAGTGCAACACTCATTAACAAGATATGACCATTTCAGTATCACTACTGAACTCGGAATAGCCATCATCCCAATAATACCTGGTCAGTACTGATCCTTCATTAATTGATAGGGTGGGGAGTGTTAATAAATTATGCAGCAACAGATACTGTAATGGTAAAGTCACACTGTGCGCATGTGGTGGATGTAACTGCTAACTGACTATTTCATGTGGTGCTTCCATTATTTTGTACACCTGCTGTTTGCATATTTATTTAATTACAGTATAACCTTTGACACCTTTACTATGCTAATATATCACCATGGACAAGAACTCTGGGATCCGAATCAGATCTACTAAGTGAAAGATTAAAATACAGTAGCACAAGCATTTTATGATAGCACTGAATGTTATCTCAGGAACTCAAGGCCAGTCTGCATTGCTGACCAGCTGAGTACTGCAGTGGATTTACTCTCTCCCTCCTTAGAGGCCAGATCTAAGTCTTATTCTCGAAGTCTTTGCCTTATCATTAATGAACAGATATAGTAAAGGAAGATAGCAAGCGAAGGGGTAGACAAGCTCTTGGTCCACAGGGAACCACGTTGACATGTATTTTACCAGCAGCCTGCTACTGTGTGAAAGCAGAAAGAGAGCTGAACAAAGTTTTGGTTGTAAAGCAGCCCTCTCAGTACTGTGATATTTATTCATTTTTAAAGGGATATGAGGTCAAAAATGAAAAGAATGTGAAAATATGCAACTCCAGGATTCAAAGTTGCTTTGATTAAAGCTTATATACAGACTGAAGGAGTAACTCACACAGGGCCACAGCATTCAGCATGCCAGTGTACGGTGAAGCACCCATGGACTGGTAGATGACACCGATTCGGTCCTGCACTGCACCTTTAGTGATGTCATTATCAAGTTTCATGACAAAGAAAGCCACAAAGAGACCAAAGATGAGATTCTGAGAGAGACGCATGAGAATGCCCATTCTGTCTCGAGACAAGTTCCTTACTGTCCTCCTAGAGAGAGAGACACACAGAGAGAGAAGGAGATGAGTGGAAAATAGGGTCAAAAGCCTTAATTAGTTGTCATCATTTGAGCTCCAGACTGCAGACCATTAGGCACAGACACATAAGGCCTTAGACGTTATTAGAGGATGAGAAAAACAGTAACACTTTACTGAAGGGCAACATTCAAAAGGTTACGCAACACCTGCACCACCTACACATGACAATACAACATGACAGCTGATAAGGGCATGATAACAAGCAAGTTGTCATAAAGGCTGCCTTTGTCAAATTTGATTTCATTTCGCCTCAGCAAGTGTTGTAACAACTGACACTTGTTGGAGTAAACCTTTGTACCACTAACGTAGCGATGTAATGAGTTTGCAAACTTTCTTTAACCCTAAAATCCATAATATCAGGGAAGCCATTAATACATCTATATCCACCAAAGAGCCCGTAACCCTTTCACCACCACTTAAAGATATGATGGTTAAAGCATCCCATCTCTACTGCTCAATTTCAGCGGTGACTTTGATATCATTAACCATAAAATTGTCATAGGAACAGTCCTAAAATGGTTCAGTTCATATATGCATGGAAGGGATTACTTTGGCAGAGTAGAAAATGTTTCTGAGAAAGTGCCAGTGACCTGTGGTGTCCTCCAGGGTTCAATTTTTGGACCGCTCTTATATAATTCACACATTGCTTCCTCTTGACCAAATACTGCAAGACTAGAGGATATCTTATCACAGCTATGCAGACAATACCCCAATCAACTTGGCCATCTCCTCAAACTACTCTTGTCCCCTATACTCACTTTTTAAGCACCTTGAATACATTACTAACTGATGGGACAACCATTTTGCAGTTAAACAAAGATCAAAGCAGTCACTAAATCAGCATTTTGTCACCTTAAAAACATCAGCAAGAATAGAGATTTTCTGACTAAAGCAGACCAGGACAAACTCATCCATGGCTTTATTTTTAGCAGGATTGATTACTGTAACGGTCTCTGAGCTGGACTCACAAAAAAGACAAACAGCTTTGATTTATTCAAAATGCAGCTCAGTCTCACTAGATTCAAACGCAGTTCTTTTCTATCATTAACATGATGTCAGTCTACAGCAGGAACTTTGTGTCCTAATAAATACTATTGCTACTATTATTTGATACACATAAGACATCATCTCTGCTGGCAATGTCAAAACCTTTAATAATCCTGGCACATCTTTTGTGTGTACATGGTTCCAGATAAGAAACAAAGCCAAGAGGCTATGCGCTATAACAACTAACATACTGTTTGTCATGAGAGACAGAGGACCAAAGTGAGATCTCCACCTGAGGAGGACGCCCAGTTTGGAGAGACAGTTGGGGGACTCTTTGTTCTTGAAGGGGATCATGGGTTTGTTGGAATGGCGACAGCTCTCCTGAATCTTCCACGTCATGTTCTGATAAATATCTGAGCTCTGATACGCTGAGGTGATTTCATGCATTCGCCTGTAGGTGGCAGCCTCTCTCTCACTGCAGCGAGTGTCCACCGACGTAAGGTCCACTGTCAGTAAGAAGAGGTGATTCAGTGTCAAATGATCATTATCAGTATATCTCTCCATTCTGAACAAACACCATAAAACCTCCCTGAGAAGTTAACTTTAGTACAATCAAGCAGGAAATGCTGTCACTAGGCTAGTCATAACACTGTTGCTAATCATACACATACCTCACTGATGCCTTTGAAAAACAATCAGACACTTTCATGATACTTTGTTTGAAGATATGAAAATGTTAATGAGAATAATGACTGACTTTACTTGTTCACTATTAGTCTGTATAAAATAAGCAGTTGATACGGGTCAACAATTGTAAGACCTCACAGTACCATAGATATCAAAGGGGTTGCAGTACTCTGGACACTCATAGCCACATCTACTGAAGAAGTCCACCATCTCCTCAGGCTGCCCACAGAACACTAACTCTCCACGGCTCATGATGGCTATAGTGCTGAAAATCTATGGGCAGAAAGGGACACTCACAACATTGCTAATTTATTGCAACCTGACCTTGCGAGTGAGTTAACTCATAAACCACTAACATTTATGACGCGGCCACATGATTACCATGGCAGCCTGATAAGAATCACGTCTAGGTTAATCACCTCTCTTGTAAATGTCATTTAGTGCAATTCAAGTGCATTTTGGGCAGCCCTGATGTTTAGCTTCTTTATACTTACTCTGAAGAGCTCTGAGCGGGGCTGGTGGATGGTCACTATGACGATGCGGTCCCTCCTGGCCAGCTCCGCCAACAGCACCACAATCTGGTTGGCCGTCATGCTGTCTAGGCCCGTGGTTGGCTCGTCCAGGAGGAGCACCTCTGAGATGACACAAGACAGAAAGTCAGAGAACACAAGGAACAAAACATGAGGAACTTTTCATAACTTAACTTTGTGGCCTCTTTAAGAAACTTAAGATGAGTCTCACCTGACTCATTAATTCGTCCAATTAATAGAACAATTAATAGAATTGTCTTTGTCCAAAGTTGGAGCCAAATTAATTGCACGATTAATTCATTTCCTGCTTGATTGGAGGAGGCAGCCAATGTGAAGCCTTTATAATTGGCCGTGCCTGTGTTTAGTTAAGAAGGGGACTAATCCTTGGTCCAGAGTCCCAGTATGCCAGTCAGGTCCGAGGAGCTAGATAAAGCACCCCCAGAGGGACCCTCATGGACCCCAGCTTAATTCCATAAACATGATAACCCTCCTGTTCACTCTTTTAATATTCTCTTTCCCTCACTTCGTCTCTGGAGGACCAGGACTGGAGTCTGTGCTTACTTGCTTCACTTTTGTGCAAAACTACATAAAACTCCTTTCATTAACAACTTGTGTGGGAACAGTATAGTTACTAACACATGATCAAATATATAGTTGTGTGCAAAAGTTCAGGTCAAATTACACATTTTGTTGATTTCCCAAGTGAAAAGAAGTGAAGACCACCTCTGCATGAAACAAACCTAAACACGCACTTGCCCTATTTCACATATTTTTTTTTCAATATGTTAAATTCACAAATAAACAATAATTGTGTTTTACAATGTGTAGAAATATATCATATTCCATTCCATAAATTTAGCTAAATTTCTGTGCAATTTATTGGTGAAAAGCTCCATTGTAGAGAAACTTAAGAAGTCAGAATTGTTCACAGTGGTGGTGATAGGAACCAGACAACCTAAGTGTTTAATGCTTCTAAAAAAACTACATCACAGAAAGTTATCAGTTGAGTGATCACAAATACTCTGCCTGATGCCTGAGACTTTGTGTCACTGTAATTTTCAGATACATTTTTGGCCTAAAATAATTTTTAAAAGCTGTTCATAGCACATGCAAAGGCATTATAAGACAAAATAATGTCTAAAGAATTTCCCATTCTGATTTACCAATATTTTACCATAACTGTGAACATTACCAATAAGAACTCAGAAGACACTGTGTGGTTCACCAGTTTGTTTGTAGAGTAAATAAACTCTACCCAACCCTCGGTTCCTATCATCACCACTGTAAAGAAATCAGAGCCAGTAAGTTTCTCTTCAATAAATGATTTCACATCAAACAACTTTGACTGTCTTTGTTTACATCTCAACCTCATTTCAACCTAATCTCTATCTGCTGAACAGGACCTATTACCATGGACAATAATTTCCCTGCACGTAGAAAAGACTATAAAACCCAATGACTCAAAATGTGTGAAATGGTACAATAGAAGCCAAAGGAAAGATGTTGAAAATTTCTGATATATACTTTTAACATTGTTGAGATTAGTGGAAGTAAAAGTGAAGCTCACTGGGGTCTTGGAGCAGCTGGCTAGCGATAGATACTCTTCTCCTCTCCCCTCCAGAGATACCAGGAAAGATTCGGCCGCCAATCACACTGCAAGCCACATGGCTTAGGCTCAGCTCCGCCATAACCGCAGCCACCTAGAAAGGAACCAGTATGTGATTTAATGCAGCTGTAATTTTAGATTCTAGATAAACAATCAATTTTGCAGTGTTATAATTGCTTAGAATGCATTATAATAATGTTGAACGAAATGTGAAAAAATCTCAAGCTATTGTCAAATTAAAAAAAAAATTAGATTTGTTTGTAGTTTTTATTGCCTGTACTACTTACACTACATGTATGCTTTTAAACAAAATTATAAAGCATTAATAATAGCTAATCATACCAAAATAATGAAATCAAATCACTAGACACTTGATGATTAATTAAATTGTTTCCTAAATCATTGTAATCAAACAGAATGAGGTATGAGGCCAGAGTTTACATCCTCCTCACTGTGGTTCTCCATGGCGCCAGTGAAGAGCTCACCTTCTTGCGGATTGCCATGGCAGAGCGCTGCCTCAGAGCCAGCTGAGCCGTGAATGTCAAGGTTTCCTCTACTGTCAGGTAGCTCAGGAGATTGTCACTCTGAGAAGCAGAGAGAAAGGGATAGTGGCCATTAGAGAAGAATGGCAGTGGAAATGCCTTCACACAAACCACCAGTAGCACATAACAGCCTCATTTTAAGCCACAGCCCAGGGGTTTGTAAAGCCATTTCCATCAAATATACACTGCACACCCATCAATTCCTGAAGATAAAAACCTTTTAGATAGTTTATTTACTATGTAGGCTGCAATCATATCACATTGGTAGCCACATAAGAAGGCTTTTGACTCTGCTTACAAATAGAAACATAAACTTGCAATTTCCGAGCTGTGAAATGCTGTTCTTCATGCTTTGATACTTGTATTCCAAGCTCAGCCTATAACTTCTCATACAGTCAAATAATCTCAAGGCTTTTCTTAAAGACTTTTCAATCATTTTACAATCCCTGGTCTTTTAGAATCCCTATAATCACTTTACAATCCTGTTATCTGAACTGTCAGAAATATCAGAAAATTAGAAATTTGTCTGAAAAAATGACCCATATCCATTCCCATATCCAAGAATATGCTTTTATTACAATAGATTTAGTCTTTGTAACTGTATCATATTGTAATATGAATGGACTTATAATCTAGAGGGGCTTCATCTTCCCATAGTCAATGCTTGGCATTGGGCACGGTGACCTTAAGATCAGATTAGAACTGCAGAACTACACTAGCAAAAGTTTGGAATCACCTTTTTTCATAATAATAATTGCTCTTATTTAATTCAGTTTTCATTCATACAGTGTGGACTGTATGTTTCATTGAAACGGTCTTTAAGGAATATCACAATGTTGTTAAATGAAAATAATTAAATAATTTCAATTAGGAGGTTTTGGATTAAAACTTCATTCTCATTATTATACAGCCTGTTTCTCAGTCACTGTAGAATCATCTACAGCTCTGGCTATCGTTCTAGATATGGCAGAAATTTCCTCAATTTCAAGATTTACTACTAATAAAATCTGTTATGTTGTTGAGTATCATAATGGAAACATTTCATATATTTATCTACAGCATTTGTTTTTTTTTAAGAATAAAAAAACATTATTATACAGTACTGTGCAAAAGTAAAAAATGAAACCAAAATATTATTTTTTCTTTTATATATATATATATATATATATATATATATATATATATATATATACACACACACACACACACACCAGCCACTTTATTAGGTACACCTAATAGGTAGTAAAAAAAGAGATTTTGGTTGGTTATTTGAGTTACTGTTGCCTTTCTATCATCTGGAGCCAGTCTGCCCCTTCTCCTCTGACCTCTCACATCAACAAGGCATTTTCGTCCACACAACTGCCGCTCACTGGATATTTTCTCTTTTTTGGACCGTTCTCTGTAAACTCTAGAGATGGTTGTGCATGAAAATCCCAGTAGATCAGCAGTTTCTGAAATACTCAGACCAGCTCGTCTGGCACCAACAACCGCGCCACGTTCAAAGTCACTTAAATCACCTTTCTTCCCCGTTCTGATGCTCGGTCTGCACTTCAGCAAGTTGTCTTGACCACCTCTACAAGACTAAATGCATTGAGTTGTGGCCATGTGATTGGCTGATTAGCTATTTGTGTTAACAAGCAACTGAACAGGTGTACCTAATAAAGTGGCCGGTGAGTAGGAAACTTTAAAAATGAGAATTAAGTCATAACAAATTTTAAATGCAGAATGCCTCATATTGCATCAGTGGAGAGCAGAACTCAAAGCATCGTTCTGTGTATAGTCTGTTTATGTTAAATAAAACATCTTTAAACACCTTCTATGAACGTCTTCTGTAATAAAATGACAGCAGGTGAAGAGAGACTGATCATAAACAGTGATTCTGCTGCAGAAAGTCTCTCACAGTGAGTTCTCAGTGTAACTTTCTGGACTGTCTGAGAGGCCATTTCAGCTTCTCTGGGTTATTAATGTCTCTATGCCCTCAACATCAGCACCTCAGATTTAGCTCCTGAGAATTAAATTAATGACTGGCTTACTTTACAGCCCTCTAGAGTCCTGAAGAGTTTATCAGTAATAATATTAGAGATTACCTTAAATGACTGCGGTCTGTCAGTGATTATTTAATTTCGCAGTGGATACACACGACTGGCTCAGAGGAAGATTATAGAGGAGTGGTGCACCTTATTTTAGCAGCGCTGAGTCCTCCAGAACCCTCACAGCTTTAACTTTATAGTGTGTGTTAAAGTTAATGGGGCTGCTCTGCAGACTTGACTTCTAGTAACCCAGACTGTTAACCTTGCCCTACTTTCTTTATCTGCCGTACACTCACAGACTGAAGGTCAGGCAGCAATATACAAACTCACAAACACACACACGTCTAATGTGTACTAACCTGAAGCACATAAGAGAAACAGTCCTGAAACTGCTCTTGCTTGAGTTTTGTTCCATTCACATACACTTCCCCAGTGAGAGTGCCGGTGTTGCCAATGCGGCCGGCGATGGCGTCCAGCAGAGTGGTCTTTCCAGAGCCTGTAGACAAACGCCAGCATTTAGCTTTAGTGCATGATATTTGTATATTTCAGAAAATAATCTTTGACGTGTAATTGCATTACAGTAATGCACTGATTTAAATATGTAAATAATTTCCATGCAAATAAATTACATCAACAATTTGGTCTTTCAGTTTTCTGGCTTCTGGCAAAAGTTGAGTTGCTACAGCACACTTTATTTATGTGGAAATTATTCAGCATTTCATTTTGAAAATTGCTTTCAAGACAGCAAGTCGGTCAACATACAGCTGCACGCAAAAATTAGAACACCTTTGTTCAAATGACATGTTTTCTTGAAAATGAATTAACACGGCCTCTACAGAGACCAAACATAATATATGACATTTTTAGTGCAATTTCCATTTATTTGCTTAATTTAACATTGGAAAAATATAATAAAAACGTATCAAATAAAAATGTGTAATAACTTTTGCACAGGCTACATTTAATGTTTTATTTACCCCCTGATATGTTACATTCAGCAAATATACAGTAATTGTGCATTAGCATGTGTAGATGTGTGTCCTCTATGGAGGAGGTGTAACTTATTTTCACTTAGAAAACCATTAAAACGTCATTTGACCAGGTATGCCAAAACTTTTGCATACATCTGTAACAGGCCTTAAACACTGTGTCGTGATTACGGAAGAGTCTGCTATTTTAATATCTGCTTTCACTTACTAGGAAGAGAGCGTACTGACTTAATAACACTCGTGTGCAAATGTCCAGTGCATGCTGCAGGTAATTTCAATCAATCAACCTTTATTTTGACTCGGAAGTACATTGAGGGCAAGCCTCATTTTCAATGTAGCCGAGCATTTACAAAAACAGGGATTGACATGACAAAGAAAATAATAACTACATTTGATCATAAATTAAAAGAAAATTTAAAATAACAGTGAATAAAAGATAAAAGTAGATAAAAAAAATAGAACTTGAGATTTAAATGGTAAGAAATTAAGATCAAAAGCAGATAAGAAATTAGTAAGGTAATAATACAATATCACAAATTAAAAAAGTAATGATAAAAAAAAAACTTAAAATAAAATGAGAGGAAATAAATAAATAAATAAAAAGAGATAAAGAACTAAGGAGAACTAACTTACTAACTTACTAACTTAATTTACTGATACAGCAGAGAAGAACAACCCAAGTTGTGCTTTTCTGAACTGATATTTTACAGTTATAAACACTTGTTAAAACCCTCACCTGAGTTCCCCAGGATGCCCATTATCTGACCGCTTTCCACATGAAACGACACCTCATTGAGAATCTGCCGAGTCCATTTTTTCCTGTAGGACTTCAGGTCCCACCAGGGCCCGATACGATCACTGACACAGAAATCGAGTTAGCAAACATCACATTTACACAAGCAGCTGTTAACAATTCACATTGGTGTACACTCACTGCCACTTTATTAGGTACAGGTTCAGCTGCTTGTTAACAATGCATTTAGGCATGTAGAGGTGGTCAAGACAACTTGCTGAAGTGCAGACCGAGCATCAGAACGGGGAAGAAAGGTGATTTAAGTGACTTTGAACGTGACGCGGTTCATTCTCTAGGGTTTACAGAGAATGGTCCAAAAAAGAGAAAATATCCAGTGAGCGGTCAGTTGTGTGGACGAAAATGCCTTGTTGATGTGAGAGGTCAGAGGAGAATGGGCAGACTGGTTCGAGATGATAGAAAGGAAACAGTAACTCAAATAATCAACCAAAATCTCTGAGGAATGTTTCCAACACCTTATCGAAAATATGACCTGAAGAATTAAGGCAGTTCTGAAGGCAAAAGGGGGTCCAACCTTTTACTAACAAGGTGTACCTCATAAAGTGGCCAGTGAGTGGATGTCTTGAATAAGTTTGTTTTACATGTGAGATTTATTACATTCTGAACAGTTCAGATTCATTATTTGTTGGTCAAATTTGTTAATAAAAAGGTTTGTTTGGTCAGACAACAATGCAGCACAAAATACAGTAGAGAAATTTAGAGAAACTGAAATATTTCATGTAAATCTGCAGCAACATTTCAACAATTCAACAAAAATGGAATTGATTTTCTATCTAAAGAAAACATTATTACAAAACTGAAATGTGATTCCTTAAATTCACAGCTCACAATTCTAAGGCTTATTATTAAGTAATTATGCTGGGTTATAGTGCTGAACATAATATAAAATAAATGTCAAAAATGCTACATAGTTAACTGTATTAGCCGTATTAGCTACATACATTATAACTAATATCACGACATAGTATGTCCTATATTGTAATAAATATGTATATACGTATATAATATAGTAGCTATATATAATTTACAGAATGAACTGTGCTTCTTAAAACACACTGTTAAAGTACAAATTTAACAAGTTTAATCCATTTTAAACTAACTAAACGATGCTAAAATTATAGGCTTAAAAACTGAAAATGAATTACAATTACAATTAATTGCAACATGTGAATAAATTATTTAAGCACTCTACTAAGACAGACTGTGTCGTATGCTTCTAGTGAAAGTTGGCAGAAAGTTTTCACTAAAAATGAACAAATTTCAAATTTTCAGTGCTTTTCAGTTCATTTTGTTTCAGACTCAGGTGCACTAGCATTAGCTCTTGGTGTAAAATTAAATTGTACTTATCTCTACACAACTTGTTTCAGACAAGCAGGAACATTCGAACGTTTGAACTTTCATTGTCATGTTGTCTATTTTGCACTGAACGTTATGAAGGCAAGACATTGTCAGAACGACTTTAAAAAGCTGTAAAGCACACTGATGCTGTCCTGTTTGCCAGACACTGAAGGGTAACGTTATTATCTGCTAATTTGAGACTGAGATCATTGCCATTAGAGCTCTCTTCTCTCTTAGCTTCTTACCTGACTGTGTAGGACACTCCACTCACACTGAGGCTACAGGGCGGCTGGCTTTGGGCAGAGCACGCTGGGTTCTCTGCGGCCATCCCTTTCATGGACAGAAACCTGAAAGACTCGCAAGATCCACTTCCCTGTTTATCAGGTTTCATCGAGTACGACCTACTCATGCTGTCTGCTGTCAGCTCATTCACCGCTGTGAATGTAATTCCACATGGACGCTCCGTCAGCCGTCCTGGACAGTTCACTTTTGTGTCTGTCTGGTGTTTCAATGCACATTGTACCAGTGAAGCTGGCATCATAAACAGAAGCGCTTATCAGTTGACCTTTGCTCAGTGAGGTATATAGAGCAGCCTCTACACTGTCCACAGCAGTTCAGCTCAGCAGACAGAGCAACAGGTGCTCCTTCAGGCTTCCAACCTGGACCACGGGGTCTTAGGGCCTCCAATTCAGCAACTCTACTAGTTCCTCTAGTCAGGCACCATGTCCAATGAGAGCAAGCTCGATTTGGAAAGCGGCCTCAGCCTACCAGCGCTGCCACCCAGGAAGGTGAGTGAGAACCAGCATGGGGAAATCAGGGTGAACAAACTGGACAGAGACAGTGTAGGACAGAGAGATAGAGAGCACAGTTCTTTCAGGACCCTGCAGGATTCTGAAAGCCTCTTTGTGTTAATTTCCTCACTATCCAGCTTCATTATCGAATCTGAGCTACTGATTATACTGCTCAGAAGAGTTTACACAGGGAGATGCTGTACAAAAAGCTCTGTATTATATAATGAGCATGCGTGTCATTATTTAAATGGACCCTGAACCAGGCGAAGATTCAACAATGTCCGCTTATCTCCTGGCATCTGATAAAATGGATACAACTTTAATCAGTTTTACTAGTGGAGAATTGGCTTAGACACATGAAGTGCCTCCCTAACAGACTCTTTGGAACTGCATGTTCTCTGTAATGCTTTGGTCAAGGTAACCACTACCATAATGAAACTGAATAAAGCACGAGAAACACTCTAAAGATTAATGAACATACAGCACTGTGCAAAAGTCTTAGGCATCCAAGGAAATTGTTCATTGTCATAGCAATGCGTTTTTGTCAGTAAAAAGAAACACCATATAACTTTAAAATACATAAAAAAGCAGCACACTAAATTTTGCTTTAGTGGAGAATTGAGGTTTTGGGTATTGGATGGTAAACTTTAAGTACTGGGCTTTCCTGAGGACAAATTTGGAAGTGGATAAACTTTTGACTTTCTTTTGACAGACAGTTACGCTGAAGGCTAAACAACTAAATACAATATCAAAATGTTCCGTATTTAGTGTGTCCACTTTTATTTTGCTTTTATTTCAGCTTCCATTCTTTTTGCAAGACTTACTTTCAGTTTTTCAAAGAAATCTGCAGGAATATTGTTCCACAACTTCAAAGTTCAGTCTTAAAAGTTGTATCTTCTATTTCTCACAATCCAACTACAAATTTGGACTCATTCGTCTAAATCCATACATCAGACGTCCAGTTTCCAGTTCCAGTCATGCATGGTTGTTAGGCGTTCCACTTTGTCCACATCTCTAATCCGTTTTTGAGCTCCAGTTTGAGCAACTCCAGTTTTTTCTTCCACTTTTTTTTTATCTGACACTGATAAATGAATAACTTGTTCGGAATGGCCTTTTTGACTAGAAAATAAATTAACAAAAGTGTGGTCTTGTAACATTAATGCCTCCTTCTCACACACAGGTCACAGACATTAGACTGTTTTCCTCACGAGAAGAAGATAGCAGCCTCTATTTTACCTACAGTGGGGGTCACAATGAGCTGGAGGTCAGGAATCTTCACTATCAGGTACCTATTCTGTTTATTTAATAAAATCATCCTCAGAAACCCCTAAACACCAGACTTGTTACTCAGTGAGTGCTAAAAAAATGAAATGTAGCTTTGTAGTTGTGAGAGTGAGGAAGTGAAGTGTGGGCCCATATACAGGTCCTTATTATTTTAAAGGGTTAACTTTTCTCAGATTTATAAACTGATTCTGAATTTGTGGTTCATCAGGTTCTTTTTTATCCCACACACACACAGAAGGCCACAAACTCTTTAGTGATGTTTTCTTGGCACTACTTAAGGTGCACAAAATGTAACATCAATCTGTGTTCGTACTCTAGGTGGACACAGCAGCTCAGATCCCCTGGTACGAAAGACTGTCTGAGTTTAAAATGCCCTGGGAGGTGCAGGGCAATAAGCAGACAGCCATCAAGGACTTGAACCTGCGAGTGCACAGCGGCCAGATGCTGGCTGTTATCGGCAGCTCGGGTAGGAATAAGTCTTAGACTAGATCAGCAACAACCTAATATGGAATTCCACAGAGCTTTTAAAATTCTGCATAATGAAATGGTTAATATGTACACAAATTCATTCCGACTGTTTTAGCATGACGTGCTCTGTTGGTGGTGGTGACAGGAACCAGATGTGACAGGAATCAGATGGTTTTGAATACACAGCCTGATGCTTGAGGCACTGTTTTCAGTAGTTTTGTTAGCAGGTTTTGGACTGAAATGTATTGTATATTATTATATTCCATGCAGGGTGTTGTAATGAAAATTAGTCCTCAAAAGAAAACTTATTTTTTCAGACATCAGAACCCCTGGCTCCTAGCACGACCACCTGAAAAGAAATTCACATTTTAACAGCAAACCACACATAATCACTTTGTTTACATCTTGTTTACATCCAACATTTGAAATATATGGTTATTTTGAAAAATGGGTGGAATTCTCTCCTAAAGGTTTTATATTCTTTCTGCATTTATTTTTATTTCCTCAAGGTCCACTTGTGAAATTTGTGTGGTCATAATTTATTTTTACATGACCATTTTTCAACCTTTCTTCATGCCTTAGATGCATTAGGTGCAGCATTTTGTTGCAGCGCTGTTAAGGCTGATAAATGTAAATGAGCTCTGTTCTGACTGGCTGCCCTGTATTGCACCTCATTCAAAAAGCAATGCAGATTGAAATATACCTTATAAATTGAACATGAAAGGGTGGAGCGAAACCGCTGTGGATATGCTGAATATATGTTGGCTGTCATGTCAACACAGAAAAGTTCTTGCAGCTTAATTTCCATCTGTTATGGACTGGGGAGTAAACAGTATAAAAAATGCAACTTTAAAAATGATCCATAATATGAGCCTTTTAAGAGGTGCTTTAATTCTTGAAGCAAAGGAAATCATTCAGCAGGGAATGGAGACAAGTTTGAGATAAGGCGTGAAAGTGATATCAGTTAAATGTAATCAGGGTGGAGGGCTCTTGGCTAAAGGGGTTTTATAAACCAGAGAGATAAGCACATCAATCTTTACTTCTTCTGGCTTCACCCTTCACAGGCTGTGGGAAAACCTCCCTGTTGGACATCATAACATGTCGGGATGAAGGTGGCACCAAGCAATCCGGAGAGGTACTGATCAATGGTAAACCCTTCACGCCTTCGCTAGTGAAGAAGAGCATCGCTCACGTCCGGCAGGATGACCGCTTGTTACCCCACCTGACTGTGCGGGAGACTCTCCTCTTTGTGGCCCAGTTGCGCCTGCCAACACACTTCTCACAGGCGCAGAAAGATCAAAGGGTAAATTACTGAAGACTTCTGAATTCCTCCCCGTCTTCTCGAACAGCATAACATGATCACATAACTTCCAGTTACGCAATCCCGCAGTAGAAGTTCAACCAACAATCCAGAATTATATACACACTCACTACCCACTTCATTAATAACGTCTTCCTTGTAGGTTCACCTCAAAAAGTCAGAAAGTTAGTCACCTATGATTGGCCGCTTACACAGCTACCAAAAATGATGTGGGAAAATATGACAAATACAAAACAAAGAAGCAGCAGATGAGAATTGTAAGTCATGGAATCCAAAGAAAGCAATAGTGTTGAGCCAGCATTTATTCTGGAAATATGCTGAAAATACATTGAGAAAAAAACACCTATTCAACCTTCCTTAGAACTATTGTACAAAAACGGTTTTTGGTGTATACTCTACAAAAAAAATAAACAAATAAATATTCAAATCATTTGTATGATTTTGTAGATGACGTATGCAGGTCTAGTGTATACTATTATTCACACACAATAAAGAAGAATTAGAATCTTACAAAGCTTTTTACAAAAGTAAGTGTACTTTTTTTTAAGTACATCTAGGAACATTTACTTTACACTTTTACTTTACAGTTACACTTTACTTGCGTCCTTTTGCGACCACTAAAAAAATTAGGTCAATATCAGCCCTGTGGTCAGAAACTGACGATCAATGAGTAGGGTGACTTACAATCTGTGCAGCAACACATGGACTTCAGCCTGTAATTTAACTTTAATACGGAGGTCCTATAAGGTAGTTGGACCTCATAAAATGGCCAGCAGGTGGAAGAGCTAGGAAGGTGTTTCCAGTAAAGTGGATGGTGAGTGTATCTCATTTTCCCAGACACAAAAGAAAGATTTATTAAGTGACAAAGTTACTGTCCCCATCAATTCACTGACTTAAAAAGTGGGTGAATTGATGGGGGAAAAACCTTTTCTTTTAAAAATGGATTTTGAAAAATTCCTGTGTTGTCCCCTTCTGTCCAGTCTGTATGTAATCTTAATGAAGCTGTCTGCACAGGTGAACGATGTCATTGCTGAACTGCGGCTAAGACAGTGTGCTAACACACGGGTAGGGAATGACTATATACGGGGGGTGTCCGGTGGGGAGAGGAGGAGGGTCAGTATCGCTGTTCAACTTCTATGGAACCCAGGTGAGTCTGAGATACATTAAGATAAAAAAAAAAGTCAGGGCAAATAAGTACAGTCATGCAATATGCTGCTTAAATTTGGGTTCAGTTGGAAAAGGAAAACAGACTGTTACCATATTTACAGTGGACTTACAGTGGTAGGCGAATGTGGCATCAGGAGTCTTGCCCAGTGACTTTCATGGCATAGCACTGGTGTCCCTGTCTGAACAGGGAATTGAACCTCCAGTCTACTGGAAAGCAATAGAGTTATCCACTATGCTATCCAGTCAATAGTTTATCTTTGAGTACAACAGCAGTTGTGCCTTCATAAATATCCATTCATGCCAATATCCCATATTGCTCATTTGTTTTCAGGCATTCTTATCCTTGATGAGCCTACATCAGGTCTTGACAGCTTCACTGCCCACAACCTGGTCATCACCCTGTCCCGCCTGGCCCGAGGGAACCGTCTGGTCCTGCTCTCGGTTCACCAGCCCCGTACAGACATCTTCCAGCTCTTTGACTTGGTGGTGCTGCTCTCTTCAGGCTCAGCTGTGTACTGTGGCCCAGCCAAAGACATGGTGTCCTACTTTACATCTCTGGGATACCCATGTCCTCGCTACTGCAATCCCTCAGATTACTATGGTGAGTGAACATGTTAAGTCCATCTCAGTTTGAACTTGTTTGGTCGAGGTGTCTGAACTGTGGTCCTCCATTACAGTGGACTTGATCAGCATTGACCGGCGCAGTCTGGAAAAAGAGGCTGCATGTCTAGAACTAGCCAGGATCTTGGCAGCCCATTTTCAGGAAAAGGTTAAGAACACCAGTGACTTCATGTGGAAGTCAGAGGAGCAAACTGTTCCAGTCTTGGAGAATACCCAAAGGTAAAGCTCTTTTACTGACCCATGTCTGAAGGGTCTTCTCATATTTGCTAACACAAAATGGCACATGTACTTTTCCTAGACGGGAAAAAAACTGGCAGCACATCATACAAGTGTTCTTTTACTGTGTTTTTGCAGGATGTCTAGCAACATCCATTCCGTATCAAATGATGAAAGCAGCATCACAGTGTCCCAACAGATGGACCGCCTGCCTGGCCCACTGCACCAGTTCTCCGTCCTGATTAAGTAAGAAATAGACAGAATGGACAGAAATAAGGCATTAAGATGGCTGCTACTACTGTTTTTAGGCCTTTTTGAGATTTTTGGCATATCCAAAATGTATCCAGATCAATTTCTGATAGCTTGGACAGCAAAAATCCACATACTTTGCGATTTTTTGCAAAGAGGATCCAAACCACATTTGGAGGTGATTTGAAATGTGATTGAAATGTGGATTTTTATAAGATGCCTCTCAGTCTGGATGCTCTGGCTGCTCAAATCAGATTTCAAAGTATTTTTGTGCATCACTTGCAACGCGATGAACAACGTCAATGTCAAATCCGATGTCAAATCCAAGATCCCCAAAGATTCATGCTTATGCCAGAGAATTTTCTAGAGTTTGGAGGGCGAGATGATGCATCCCATCTCTCCTGCATCCGCTTTGAAATCTGCATCCCTAGCGCTGCTACATAGTCACTGACGCCTACATTGTTACTTCAGCAACCCATGCAATGATGTCTGCACACACAAATCCGATCTGATTAATTCTAAATAAGAGTGTAGGCAGTCATCTCAAAAGATCTGACTTGAGAAACAAATCCGATTTGCCTGCAGTCTGAACACAGCCTTAGTTATGCAGCATGCTTTTGCCAGTTGTTATAGATAATGAACCACACAAGCGAGTCTGTTTGAGATTACACAAGTTATAACTCAGGAAATGCAGTCGGTGAGATTTAAAGTCATTCTGAGTTATTTGAATGCAAACAGTTAACTGTAGAGAAACTTTCCGATTTCAGATACAGATTTCTTTACAGTGGTTGTGTGGTAATTGGTGGGGAATAAACTGTCATACATACTAGCAACATTAGCCTCGCAGCCTCAAAAGCAAATACCATCACATGTGTCAGGTGATCAATGACATTCAGTTGCAAGGGGAAAGTTGTATAAATTAATTACCCATGCTTAGTTTCCAGCACAGGTATAACAGATGAATCTGTGCTAATCTCAAACACAAACAGTTGTATTGGTGTGATTGTTAGGAGGCAGGTGTTTAATGACTATCGTGACCTGGTGAAGTTGGTGGTCCATGGCCTGGAGGCCCTGCTGATGTCACTACTTGTTGGCTTCCTTTACTTTGGGGCGGGAGAGGAGCAGCTGTCCATGCAGGACACTGTGGCCCTGCTCTACATGATAGGAGCTCTGACGCCTTTCGCTGTGGTGCTGGATGTCATAGCTAAGTGTGAGTTACTAGCACACGTACAGATTTAAACAGTCACACTACATTCTTTTGTTATAGAATAAGACACTATTCCTTTACTTGTATGCATCCAGCATTGCTTTGTGTTGGTCATCTACAGGTCACTCAGAGAGAGCCATGCTGTACCATGAAATGGAGGACGGGATGTACTCAGTAACCTCATACTTTTTTGCCAAGGTAAACATTCCTACACCACCAGTGAACCACACCAGCAGGACTAGTTTAGATATTGACCACAAGAAGGCAGCAGAGCTCCATGTGGTTTCTGTTGCTGACTTTGTGAAAACTGTAATCTCTTTTTCGGATAAACAGGATATCATATTCTGTATTCCCTTTATCCTTAAACTCTTGTGATCATAACCCTATCTAAACACTGTGTGTTATCTCACTGTATCTCAGGTCCTGGGGGAGTTACCAGAGCACTGTGTCTTTATCCTTGTGTACGGTCTGCCGATCTACTGGCTGGCTGGCCTGAATGCTGCACCAGACCGCTTTGTGCTGAACTTCTTACTGGTATGGCTCATGGTGTACTGCAGTCGCACCATGGCTCTGTTCATAGCAGCAGCGCTGCCCACCCTACAGACCTCAGCCTTCATGGGAAACGCGCTCTTCACCGTTTTCTATTTGACTGGGGGCTTTGTCATGAGCCTGGACAACATGTGGTTGGGTAAGAGCCCATATATATATATATATATATATATATATATATATATATATATATAGAATATATATAGAAATCTCAACCGTTTAGATTTCAGCTTTCGTTCATCATCACAACAAATAAAAGCAAGTTAGTACACTCAAATACACTGGTTAATGTGCTTTAAAATGAAAGAGTTTAAGAGTTTAAAGTGAATGTACCTGTTTGTAGTTCATTAAGACTCACCGTTCCACATTAGGCCCTAATAACGCTAATACTGCTCTTCCTCTGCGAGAACCACTGGCACAGAGGCAGTTTACGAGGAACCTGGCCTCTTCCTATTTCCCAGTTATATAAAAAACAGCTGCAAAACGCCAGGGGGCGCCCGCAATCAATTCCTCGATGAAGAGGGGTGAACGGAGATAAACGGCTAAAAACGAACAGTTAAAACCGTTTCAAATCACTTGTCTAGAGCTTTCATTCATTTTTAGAAAACAGAAGGATGTATTTCAGGGTTCGGGCAGCAAGACGCTAGCAACACTGCTATTAGGCTGACGAGCGGAGCAGCTCATTGGCTGTTCGCGGTCACTGATACCATGAACGTCCATGAGGCACCATTTCAGACTCATATAACTGGAGCTCAAAATCGCTTAAAATATAACAGCGGGGTAAAAATGTTTTATGAGGCATTTATAAACCACGATTTTGCTCAAACGCTCCCTAACCCATTCACCGTGGACATGCTCGGGAGCGCCCTCTGGCGTTTGCGAAACCAGCAGTTAGGGGCTGGACCAGGGCGGGGTTAAATACGTAGCCCCGCCCACCTTCTAGCACGCACTGAGAATTTCTGAATTTCAACGGTTTTAGCGATGAGGCGGCAGCTTCATCAGCGCTGTTTAACTGAGAGGCGTTAATGAAACAGCGGTGTGTGCCATGTTCTCTGTTGATCAGTGGCCTCCTGGTTGTCCCATATCTCCTTCATGCGCTGGGGGTTTGAGGGCATGCTGCAGGTCCAGTTCCGCGGTCTCTCCTATTCACTCAGCCTGGGCAACTTCACCATCAACGTAGACGGCATGGCAGTAAGAAACCCCACACAACACACTAAAACACACACACACACAACCACAGGCCATTTCTGTAACTCCTGGCCTGTTTCTTCGTCTCGTCCCTGCCAGGTGGTGGAGGCGCTGCATATGAACCAGTTCCCGCTGTTCTCCTGCTATCTGGTGCTGATTGCTATAGTGCTGGTCTTCATGCTGCTCTACTACCTGTCCCTCAGGTTCATTAAGCAGAAGTCGTCCCAGGACTGGTGACGAAAAATACTCTGGGATAATCAGTCCACAGGCCACGTCCTCTCTGGAAGACACTTTGAGTCACTTGGGGCTACACCTGACTGCCGCTGGATGGCAGCAAAGCACTGTGTACCCCCACCCTCCTTCACAACCGGTTACAGTGCTCAGCCTCCTTTTGCTTTTCTTTTTGGCAAGCGATTAGAGCACTACTTTGGCAGATATCCATCTGCAGCTTTCACTTGCATTTTCTCTCTCTGTGTTTTTTTTCGTACAGCTTAATCTTTTTGTATACTAAGATTATTAAGCTTAACAATGCGTGTGCCTGTAAAGGTATTTTAAAAGGCCTCTGAAACGTTCAGCAAGGCACACTAGGAAAGCATGTGTGTTGTAAGAACGGGATAATGTAAGTTTTGCACTGGTGCAAAACCCTGATAAAATTTGCCAAGATTACGTTTGAAATCACAGCTAAAAGCATCGAGTATGTCTTTCACTCATCATTCAAGTATTTATCAAATATGGCCATATGCCCAAGTTTCAACACCCCCAGTGCAAGTGTTCTGTGGGTTTTCTAAAATGAGTTACATATATTTCTGCAAATCTTTGCGCACAATTTCTATTTTTATATATATATATATATATATATATATATATATATATATATATATATATATATATATATATATATATATATATATATATATATATATATATATATATATATATATATATATTTAATATCCTGTACCTTTTAAAGCATTTTTTCCCCGCACAATGTTATATTTAGCATAGAAAAAAGTTGTGCACTAAAATGTGCCCACATTCTCAGAAATCAAGGTACGAGAAGGTCACTGGGGTGGTACCTTCAGGGGTACGCGTTTGGTCAGGGAACATAACTGTACCATAATGCATTGAAATGATCATGTCTATGTTGTATTGACTCCATATCCCCCAGTCTCGTCTCCCAGGTCTTTATTTTATTGTTCTGTTTTAGAACATTAGGTTATGAAAAAGGCACATGTACATACTTTTCACCTGGAAAAACTGTAGGTACACAGTTGGACCCTAAAACCACTGCTGACCTGAGGTTATACATTTACATTATTTGTACCTTGATGAACGAAAAATAGTAGCTGCATAGTACCTTTATTCCTGACCGTGCAAGTGTTCTCTCTGTGGAGAAAATCAGCACAAAATTTAGCATATAACTACACACAACACAGGATTAGTACCCAAGATGGGATTGGTTAAATATTAGTCATTACTGAATATATGGGCGCTATTGGGGAAAAATGTATGTGGTGCCCACAAAGTGTTGGAGACAAATGAGCTGATTAAGACACCCACAAAAACCGTACCTTTCAGGGTGAGAATGCGGTCAACTGGCTGATGCCTTTAGTTAGAGAACATAACTGCCCTATATTCCATTGAGTATTTAAAGTTGCACTGGCTCTATTCACCTTGTTTTGGCTGCACTTTTGTTTTTCTACCTAAAAAAGTTCAAATGTATAAAATGTCACTTTCCCATGGAAAACGAATGCTGTGTGCCTTAAAACTTGAGGTCCATGCTGTGATTTTGTACATTTACATTGTTGGTAACCTTGGAATCCTGATAGCATTAGCATATACCATGATCTCTTAGCAAATTCAGGAGGGAAAGATCAGAAACACAAACCACAAAGTGAATATTTAACACATTTATTAACATAAATACTTCTGTACATGGCATCGTTTCATGTTATCTTCCATAGATTTATAAGCAGGAGTTAAACAAGTTTAATCAACTTCACAGCATTACAAGATCTGAGCAGACATAAAAAACGAAGAGATAAGAATGGAGGGAGGTTTCTAGTTATCTGCAGGACTGGGGGTCTTGGATTCCTTAAGTTTCTGTGCGTAGAACCTGAATGTCTCCTGAGAGGAAGAGGAAAGAGGTCCACGGATTAGCCAATTAAATTAAAGAGAGAAAAAAAGCCCATAAATCTACACTGCACAGCAAGTTAGCACTGCAGTTCAAACACTTGACAAAACGCTGCACCCCGCCACTCTAAAAAGGAGTCTGAGGTAATGCCGTGGTAGGAAAGTCCTAATGTGCATGATTTTGTTTACCATCTAAATCTCCTCTGGAGCAATCTATTAACAGCCCACAGCCCTGCCAATCCTCCTCTCTGGTTTCATCTCAGCACAGATTAAATGCACAAACATATTTACACTCAACCCTCCCTAAAGTCCTGCTAATTAAGCGGCGGCCGCCTCTAAAAGCCAGGCC
Source organism: Pygocentrus nattereri (assembly GCF_015220715.1). NCBI lineage: Eukaryota > Metazoa > Chordata > Actinopteri > Characiformes > Serrasalmidae > Pygocentrus > Pygocentrus nattereri. The sequence continues at coordinate 31,124,631 of NC_051215.1, read as the reverse complement.
TCTTCTGTTTTTTTTTCCGAAGGTGAGCGCTTTCAGAAGATTACTGTTGCTCCGACATTGTATATTCCCCTATTAACAGCGTAATTAAAGTCGATAAAAAGCTGTAGCCGTGTCGGGGAAACGGGGCCAGATGTGAACAGCACCTCAAATCTGGCCTTATCGGTGCTCTCAGGAGACGCTTTGTTCTCGGGTATTAACGGCTGCCTCGGGACCAGGGAGAAAGAGGGGAAAGGAGGGAAAGAGAGAGGGAAGGACTGAGAGAGGAAAGGAGGAAGGAGAGAGAGGGGAGTACTACCTGAGATTGCTTTGTGCAAACTTAAAAGGTGAAGTGAGATTAGGGGTGGGTGGGGTGGTGGAGGGAGCTTGACAGGCTCTTGCTTTAACATTGCTCTAAAACACAGCAATAGTGTTCTGACAGGCTGTAAATAATACAAGGAGAGAGAGGCGGGTGAGGAAGTTCTTACAGTAGTATGAGGGCTGAAAGGGGGCGATAGGGTAAGTTGTAGGTGACACTGTTCAACTGAGGCTGTGGTTACCTTGGGCAAGGGGATAAAGTCCTTTCCAGGTGGTAAAATCTGCTCTACCTAACAAAAATCAACTTTTTCCATTTGGGCTGGCCATGCTATTCAAAGGGACAGGGATACTGGCACTGGGCAGTCACTGCACAGACGAGAAACTAACCATTATAAGTTCTGGAAATTTTCCATGAGCTAAAACAAAACAAACCAAAAAAAAAAAAAAAAAAAAAAAAAAAACGCAATATGAACTACCAGTTTATTAAGTGTCTTGTGTATGTCTTCATTTTACTGCAATCTACATCTCACAGCACAAGGATTTAAATCTGTGTTGTCACTTGTAGGGCTGTTTATCAAAATTCGATACTTTTGGTACACCAACTGAATCATTACTCAATAATACAGTATTGTAGTATTGAAAAATTGCCTGTCACTGCATACCAGATTTTAATCCCCAAGTGGTTGGTCAAGCATTTGTAAACCAATGAGCATTGCTTATTCAAAAACATCACATTCAGTACATTCTGTTGTTAATGTCAGCACGTCAGTCTGGTGAGTAAATCTTTCTGGCCTTAGCCACACCTACTTTGTGTTTATACTATAAAAGAAGGCATCATTATTATTCAGTATTGGTATAGATATTGAAAAGTATTAATGATACCCAGTGCTGGGAGCTTGCAGCTTGGTCCTTCCACCTTAGCAGATCCAACAGCACTGACATATCACACTTTTTAACCCTTCAACTGTGGCACAAATAATCTGCTTATGTATAACTGTTTGCAAATGTTGAAATATCCCTGGCCAAATTACATGATGTTCTAAATGGAGAAAATCCTGTACTGGGAACAAACAAATCTGCCATTTTCTTATTTGCTGAATTCCACATATTAGAAATTACTTTCTTTTTTTCCCCCTCACCCAATATATTAAATTCAGCCAACAATGATTATAATTGTGCATTACAATGTGCAGAAGTGTTCCCTGTAGAAGATGCATCAACTTATTTTCACTTAAAATATGTTAAACTGAAAAAATGTAATTTGAGCAGAGGCATGTGTATGTAGTGGGGGTAACTGTGCATGCTATTAAATGAAGTAGTTGTTAAGCACCTGAAAAATAAAATTTCAGTATATGACCTCAGCACAATTACCGAGACAGCTCAAACACCTAAAAATGTTCTCCAACACTGATTTTTGAGAATGTAAATCAACTATAAAATGCATAATTCTGAACATGAAAGAACATCGTAAAGTAAGTGGTAGCACTGTGATAGGTGACAATGACAAGCACCAGTCACAGTGAAACAGCACTGACTACAGATGTCTTGGCTGAACTCAACATGGCTGGAATTGTCATTACTCGCAAACAGTCCTCTTTAAATTATATCTACACAAACCTAATGTTACATTATTGACACGGTCTGTCACTCTAACACGAAGACATATTACAAGGCCAACAGAAGGTTTAAAGCAGGGAATAAGCCAGGCAAATATATTCTGTGAGCATTAGTAGCCTACTGATTGGAATTATATATAATTATATATTATAATTGAAATATATATTCAGCTTACACAACAGTTAGTTCTGGCCACGCAAGCTGATTGGTTGAGAAGCGTTCTAACTGTGCTGTTATTTTGGCATTAACATCATGGGTTATCACGCATCATGAATGCGTTTACGTCTTTCTTTGCGAACAAACAGAAAATGGATACATTTAACATCACATTTGACCAACAGCCGATTTGGTCAGACTCTGAAGTGGAGACTACACTAAATTCCCCAATTGTCATCGCCACTGAGCAGCTTTTCAGTCGGCAGCTGTGACAGAACACCCAAACAACCTGGAATCAGCCAGAAATTAACTGAATACCATTCGCCAAACAAAATGGGCTGTAAGATGCTTTACACACTGGCTGAAACAAAACAACACCGACAATGATCTAACAAAAAAAGACAACACTGAGCCAAATTTGATATTGTGGTAGTTTTATGACTCGGTCCGTACTTCAAAGGGCGAGGCTTTTAGCAGACTGTGCGCAGAGTTTGTTTCTCTGACATAGCAACAAACTGCTTGTTAAGGAACTTTAATCTGGTGGAAGGAACTGCTAACATTAAAACACAATAAATGCCACTTTCATAGCCCAATTTATTTCTTTCTTAAAACTTTACTTATATGGGGGGAGTGGCTGAGCTGCAATGGAGTGGGACGTTAGTTTGAAAGCTCCTGCCAAATTCATTTAAAATAGTAATTTATCTGCGCTATTTGGTCCTATATATAGTCATACCTTACTCCGCTGTACTTTCAGTTGGGAAGTCTAGCTTTGGACTGCATAAGATGCCTAGTAAAAACTCTAAAACTCACAATACTATTCAGACACAACTGCGGCCTGGTTCACAAACTGCGACCGCATCCTCGTGTGTGCCGTCAGCTCCTGCAGAGGCCGCCTCGACGCACGATTATTTTGCCCTTGGACGTCACCTTTGCTTTTTGCCATTGCTATTGAGCCTCTGTCTATTACGTTAAGATCTTCCTCCTGATTCAAAGGAATCACCCATAATAGACTTGAATATAATTTATCATTGTATATGGATGATTTGTTATCATATATAACAGATTCCACACTTTCGATCCCTGCTGTTTTAAGTATTTTGGAGAACTTCAGCACCTTTTCAGGTTACAAATTAAATTTGGAGAAAAGTGAGTGTTTTCTCGTTAATATCGCAGCTTTTCATCTTCAACAGTCAGATTTACCTTTTCAGTATAGTCTATCGGGGATTAAATACCTAGGTATCAATGTGACTCGTTCTTTATATAGCCTTGCATCTGCTAATTTCACTCCCCTCATCTTAAAGATTACTTCTGATATTCAAAGATGGGGTAATCTCCCCCTTTCATTAATTGGCAAGATCAATGTTGTTAAAATGAATATTTTACCAAAATGTCTATTTTTATTTCAGACAATACCTCTTTACCTATTGTACCCTCTCTGTACACTGCTAATCAAGTGGTTCTTAATACGCTCAAGATCTGGTATCAGTTTAAACAGCACTTTAAATTTGTAGCTGCCTCTTCCTTGGGTCCTTTACATAATAATAATTTATTTCCTCCATCACTTGTGGACACATTTTCAGTGTGGTATGACAAGGGTATTACACAATTGAAATATTTGAATTGTCATCTCGATACGGCCTCCCTGCTACTATTTTCAAATTCGCAATTTTGTGGCCAAGTGTTTTCCTAATTTCCCCTCTTTACCTCTAGAACAGCGGTGGGAAACCATGCTTTCATTTGTTCCCCATCACAGAGGAATTACTTCAAAGCTGTATGACATTATCTGGGCTTTTAGTAGCCACTCAACTGGTAAATTTAAAGGCATATGGGAGAGTGAATTGGGAATACAAATTCATGTGGAATCCTGGGAACAGGCCATAGAAAGGATTCGATCTACCACCTCTTGTGCCCGTCTTGGACTTATTGAATTTAAGGTCTTATACAGGGTGCATTTCTCTAAGGCTAGAAAGTCAAATTTTTCCATAAATGGCAACCCTTTATTTCTTATTTCACTAATATGGAGACACTACCCGATTGTGTGTGTGCTTGTTTTTGTGTTGCCTTTTATATTGTTTAAAAAAACTAGCAATATGTGAGTTGGTCATGTTGAGCTGAGGTAGGTTAGGGGGAGGGGTGGTTATTGATTAATACACGGTATTTAGTAATTAGTTTAATTATTTTATCCTTCATTGTTATCAAGGTTTTTTTTGTTAGTTTTGTTGTTGTTGTTGTGTGTGTGTGTATATGTGACCGTGTACATATACATATGTTTCAAAAGTCGAAAAATGGGAATTGGTGAATTGTATTTTTGTGATTGGAAGATTGTGATTGTATTTTTCAAATTTAAAAAAATCCTTTACTTATTTAACTGTTTTAAAAAAGCAACAGAACACTCGAGGTTGTGTGTTATCGTGTATAACATTACGACTGTGATTTGGTTGCAGGCACCAGTCAAAGTCGAGTGCCGTAGATCAGCACACCTGTGATGTTATACGTGATAACACACAATGTTCTTTCATGATAACACACTGCCTCTCATGTTCTATTGCTTAAATATTTTGCATGCATGCTTAATGCATACAGAACATTACTGAAGTAAAATAACTCAGTGTTATAAAATGAGCTGGGCAGTGTGCAGCATTTACCGGGGGCTCTTCGAAGGGAACAGTCTCTCCAGCATCCCTGTAAAGTGACGCCAATCTCTTCAGAGACAACTCATCTAGCTGCAGTCCCTCAGCCTGAACCTGCTCATAGAGGGCCTTCGCTGAGGAAAGGTCTTTATCCAAAGCTGAGACAGAGACAGAGACAGAGACAGAGACAGAGAGAGAGAGAGAGAGAGAGAGAGAGAGCGAGAGAGACAGAGACAGAGACAGAGAGAGCGAGAGCGAGAGCGCGAGAGAGAGCGAGAGAGAGCGAGAGAGAGCGAGAGAGAGCGAGAGAGAGCGAGAGAGAGCGAGAGAGAGCGAGAGAGAGCGAGAGAGAGAAGCCAAGGACAAAATGAGGATGAGCTACACAGGAAGACTTTTCAGATTACAGAGCAGTGTTAAATATCTCATCATTCATTCTGCTCTGCTCTTGACCAGTGGACAGGTGCCACAGGCCTCATTAAATAGTCATGCGCTACAGCAGTGCGAATTGGCCAGGGAAGAGTTCTGTAAGTACTTTAACATGTCAGAGCTCTCACGCCAGGTTGGCTAAAGCAGGCCCTCATTAGGAAACACATGTTTTTATTAGCAAACGCACCTCCTGGGTGCCTGCAAGCATGCCCCGCTTGTTGCATTTTTAATTGGCCGGGTAATAACTGCTTAGCCACAGGCCAGTGAGCTGAAGCGGTGCTCAAACGAGCAGCAATCGAGGACAAGTTGACTAGCCGAGTGCCACATCTCTGAACCATGGACACTGATCTGAATTTATTAGCTCAAAAGTGGCACTCAGATGGCATGTGGGTGCCCAAACAACAAAACTTTAAAAAGACCAGTCATATAGGACATAAAGATGGAGCTGCGTAGGACTGATCAACAGATCACTGAAATGAAACAGCATTCTTACCATAGCACTTCATCAAGTAGGCACAGACAGTTTCTTTCTCAGTGAAATCTGGAATTAATTCTACCAGAGTCTTTATCTTGGCGACCTAAAAAATGAAAACAAACAGAGGTTAAGTGAAAAGGAAAGAACAGGTTAAAAGGGAAAAAGCAGTCATGACTAAACGTGTCAACATTCAAATAAGGTACATCATGATAATCAACATGTTATTATCGTGGGCACTTTAAAATACAGTCACTGCATTTTAATCAAACAAGTTGCTGTTCTACTAGAGATTTTGTAGATACGCATAGTTCTTTATTTGCAAGGTCCCACTACACTGCTGCACTGCTTTCTGTTTTTTTAATAACCACAACATGGAAAAAGGGATTTGATAGCTGCAATGAAGAATTTAGTATTTTTCCTTCAAACATTGCAACTACAATGCTCACAGGCTGTGTACAAACATTGTACAAAAAGCTGGCTAGGAAAAAGCTAAATAAACCAAACAAATTAAATTGAGTTAGCCTCGATTAAAAAAGTATATGCAGTTTCTCAGTCCATCAGTTTTATATGATATGAAAGATGATCTTAATGTTTGTGTTTACTTTCAAAACTTTGCATGGTGTTCTCAGTGTGAATAGGCCATTATTGGTTTGAGGACCTCCATAGCACAGTGAAGTTTGCAGTGTTACCCTTTCCTCTTTTCTGTGTCTGATTCATGCAACCTTTCCATGACGTGGATTTAAGTACAAATGATGAATCTGCTTCAGTACGTGAAACCAAGCGCCAGCCCACCAGCACCTTATTTACATATCATTAACACAAAGCATGTTCCGTAGGAGCCAATAAAATAACAGCATTCAGCGGCTTGTGAGTGCACTGCTTCCCTTACTGACCAAATTTAACAAAAATTGTGATAGAAATAATGTGAAATAAATATAATTTCTTCACTTCTCAAGGCAGGTGATGTGATTCTGTAATTAGATTTTTTTTCTTTCATTTAAACGTTCCATCATTGGAGTGTATGAGATGTTCTGCACTAGTTGTGTTTTGTATTGTTTCTTTTTCAGGTAGTGTCAGAGTAAAAAGCACAGTGTAATATGTCTTTAAACAGAAAATGGAATGATTGCAGCATTGGTTTATACCAGGTACATGTAAAATTTGTACTGGATTGCCACATGCACAAATTACTATTACTTTTATTTCCTATTTGTATTCTCATCACTGGTGTCATAGATAATAGCAATAATAGTTTTGGTTAATTAATCGCTAAACTCATACCAGCAACAATCTTGATCTTACAGATGCATCACAGATGAAACTGATTACAAAACTGTCTGTGAAATTTGCATGCACTCATTTTACAATCCTATATGGATGGTGTGCTATCTACAGCACCAAAGCTCTACCTCCCAGGAAGGAAAAATCTAGGAAAAACCAAAGACATGTTCAAATACACAGGATTCCAGAAAGGAATGAAGATGCCATTATATGACATTATACAAAGTGCTGTCAGGGAAGCTCCCCAAAATGTATTACCACCAACATGTTATTAATATCACTACATGTTAATGTACCATTTGTTTTTCTTAATGCTATATTATAATACCATAAACAATGTTTAAAAGTTAAGCAAATCAACGTAATCATTTTTGTCAGCACATGCCTAATTGTGATGTCAAGCAACACTTTTGGTTGCTCAAATTAAGAAGTTAACACTGTATATTCTATCAAAGATTAACCCATGGTTCTGTTTTGAGTATTCTGTGGTCAGTTCATTCTATGAGCTGAAAGATTTCAGGCAAAATGAGACACAGACTGGAAAGCTGATAAGGATGTACTGTACCTGTCCTGGCTTCTGGGAGATCTTGGTCATGTAGGACATCATTGCATCCTTCTGTTCAACAACTGCTGCACAGCGCTAAAGCAGGAAAAGAAAAGCCTTTAAACTCTTGCATACTGAATTAGTAAGAAAAGACCACCAGGTAAGTCTGTGTAAGTGCACACACACGTGTAAAAATGCACAGAGAGGCATTTACATGTAGAATGTGTAAGTGTGTGTACTGAAAGAGCTGCTGAATGGTATCCATCCTCTTCTGTATCTCTTGGCATTCAAAGCAGTGCCTCTACAGTTGAAGGTTAATTACACAGCTAATAGGGAGTCAGGGGGATAACCACTTATTTCTTTACGGAAATTAAAATGTACAGCACCAGCCCAATTTGAAGTATAATTATCTACACTTAGTCATATAAAGGCTTTGATTTGAATCTGTATGCCCGCAACACTTTCAAGCACCAGTGTATAATTTTCACACTCTTTCATTAGTTTAATACGCTACAGGTGAAAGCGGTGCTAAGAACTGATCTCAGATCAGCTGCTCGCTACTTTCAGTGAACACAGGTAGTATTCAAGGCCACATCACTCTTCTGACAAGGCTTACCACTAGATTTTGGAACATGTCTGTGAAGATTCACTTCCCTTCAGCCCAACACCATTAGTAAGGTCAGCAATGATGCTGGATAAGGGTTAGCTAACAGCAGCTCAGTTCATCCCAATAATGTTAGATGAGGTTAAGGTCAGGACTCTGTGACAGTCATTCAAATTCATTCTCACCAAACTTTGGAAGCACACAATTCTTTAGAATGTCAGCTGCATGCTGTAGCATTAAGATATTCACTGAAACTATAAGGCTCAAAAAAAAAAAAAAAAAAAAAAAAAAAAAAAAAACCAGCCGAGGCCATGATTCCTCCTCCACCAAACTTTACAATTGCCATTATGCTTCAAGCATGAATCATTTCTCCAGAAAATCTACTTCCTCTGTTCAAGAGTCCAATAGCGGTGTTCTCTCAGCAATCTAGCTGACACATGGCACTGCACAAGGTAATCTTCACGGTAACTCTTCAGTTCCTTTAGCATCCCTGCAACCAGAGACTGACGGGACTGATTTTTGTTTCTCTTTTTCAAACAGCAAACAGGAATGCTTCAGTCAATGGTGAATTATATAACTGACTAAGATCAGATGGCATATTCTACATGTCATTTTTGCTAATTTAATAACCTGTGAATTCCTAGAAAGAAATGATCCAGTGCGCAATCAACACTACATTACCCAGTGTCACACAGCTTCCTAATAAAGACAAAAGTTGTTAGGTGTGATCAGTGTTACAAATTCTGAATGTAAACAAGCATTCAACTGTTATCTAAGCTTTCAGATAAGCAGCTATAAACTGTAGTGTTTGCCATTAATCTCTTTCCAGCTTTCGGCAGGGCTTTGTCATTCAGGTTGTCGACCCCATTTAGATAGGTAGTCCTATCTGATTCTCTTTTGCGGATTCAGCATGCACTTTCATTTGAAGCCTCTTCCGTTCAACAGAAGCAATGAGTATCTCAGTGCATATAAAAAGGATATAAAACTCCAAGTGTCTTCATACCAAATGAAGATGGGTATATATGTCCCCAGTCAGATATGGTCTCAATTGTGTACTACACTAACAACTTTCTATAACCATTTCTGTTAGATAAAAAACTGCATGGAGGAAAAAGCTGTGTCTGTCTGTCTGTGTCTGTCTGTCTGTGTCTGTCTGTCTGTGTCTGTCTGTCTGTGTCTGAGAGCACGCGCGTGTGCGGTCTCGTATAAGTGAGACTGTGATGCTTTTTTAAAACTGCTGTGCTGCCCCGAGCTCTCTTTGGGTTCAGTGGCAATGAGGTCGCGTTACAAGCCAGTCGTGAAGGATGTGTGTTTCGCCGGCTGCTGCCAAATTAAAAAGCCAAGAGGCCTGGGAGGCTTTTAACAGGCTTGTATATTAAAATGGACCAGCTCAGCTCAGCGCCTGAATGCCTTTAGTACAATCAGAGCAATTAAAACACCAGCCAAATGCTATGCTGCTCTCGGGGGAGGAGCTCCACTTTAGGACTGATTTAAGATCAGCCTGCAGTTCATACATACAACACAATATGACCTCTGTATGCTTAAATGGCTGATCCGAGGCCTGTACTAAAATTACAGCTTCAGGGACATTTAGAACTCCCTCTGTGGGACATTCTCAGAATTCTAGCTCACCATGTCTGAAGCTCTCCTGGTATATTCTCATCTCCAAAGGCTTGCTCGCACAACTTGGTTTGAGCTGCTGCTTAATTCAGCTATTTTACAAGACTTTTTACTCAACTTGTTAGGGGGCTTTTCGGGAGATGCCTGGCTTCCTTAAAGAAAAGAGAATATTTAATGTGAGACTCAGTAAGAGCTCTGAAAGGGCAGGAGATCATCAGAGCGGAACTTAAAGTTAGCAAAACAGGCTTGAGCATGAGTACAGTAACATTCAGCATCCCCCAGTCATCAAAGAACGGTACCAAAGCGACGGATGGTGCCTTTTTGTAAAATGATATATGACGAGAGTGTGAACAATCGTTTTTAAGTTATAAAAGAACCACATCACTGTTGTCAAATCTCATATCTCCATTTTTTTCCTTTTCAGTATTTGACAGTTTGAAAATAAATGTCTGTTGCCCTTTGTGTGTACATTTCATGATGAATGGACCAACAGAAAATGGCTCACAATTACTTGGGGGGGGGGGGGGGGGGGGGGGGGGGTCTGGTTCTATAGACTTCCATTAAAAGTAAAGCATGTTTTTCCATATCCTGTAAAGTTATCATTTCGAGACATGAGGTTTTCCTCAGACAACAGTGATGTAATAAAAGTTCTATACAAAAATAAACTTAAAGACTCCTAAATGGTTTTTGGTCTGGAGTTCAAGGAAAACTGACTGGTTTAAAACTTTAAAGAGGTTCTTTACTCTTACAGATCTCATCCACTGAAATGTTATTTGGTGAAACAAAAGAGGTTCTTTTACAGCACTGCTCAGAACCCTTCTGGACTCTCAGTCAGGTCAAAAAATGTACTGTAGCTGTGGAGGAAGGAAGCTACCTGGAGCAAGAACTTTGCCTCTTCTGTCCTGCCTGTGTCCAGGTACTGCAGAAATAGGTCAGTGGCAGCCCTATATGAGGCAAAATGATTACACAGCTGCTCTGCCATGGCACTTACTGAGAGAGAGAGAGAGAGAGGGAGAGGGAGAGAGAGAGAGAGAGAGAGAGAGAGAGAGAGAGAGAGAGAGAGAGAGAGAGAGAGAGAGAGAGAGAGAGAGAGAGAGAGAGAGAGAGAGAGAGAGAGAGAGAGAGAGAGAGAGAGAGGATGCATGAAATCCATAGTACTTAAAACGTAATTTATTGCTTGATAAATGGGCCATTTTAATTAGATTTTCTCCTCTTATGTAATTTTTAGAAACCAAAAATACTTGTAAAATGTAAAAGACATTAAAAAAACAACAAAAAAAAAACAAGAACAAGCTTAACATAATCAAAAATACCTCTATTAGCCCTTTGTTTTACTACCATAATCCCAGAATGTTTATGTGGCCGAAACCTTAGTTATGGACACAATCACATGTAACATGATGACCATGTTTTACAGATAAAAACAAATATGAGATAATGGTAGCAAGTCTTGGAGAACTGGCCATATGCTATCATGATCATTAATACTGTGCCACTGTGAACAGCAGTAAAACTACAAGATAAGTTAAGAAGCAAATTGGTTTTTAAGATGGCTGCTTTCAAGGTTCCCAGATTAAAGGGCTCTGGAGTACATCGTAGAGACTGAGAAAGGCTCTAGGCCTTACATTTATCAAGGGCACCCTCGTTGTTTGCTTCTAGAACTTTACGGAAGACAAAGGAAATGTTTTTCTGTGGACTATCTGAGCCCTGGGTGTACACAGACTCCAGACCCTCCACTGCACTCTGAATGTCACCACTGTGAGAGAAAGAAAGAAAAAGAATCATTTCAGAGTCATAGTAGAACAGATAAGTTGACCTAAATACAAACAAAGCCTAGTACCAAGTTGCTATTCGTCATTCACTTCAATAACATGTGTATGTACATGAGTGGAAAAAACATGTCGCAGCAATATAAACCAATCAGCAGTTCACTTCTGAGTAGAGCATAAAGAGGGTAACTTCACCCTTTGAATAATAAGGGCATAAAACTTTCATTGGCCACATTAATATTCACAGTTGCAGGCAGGCCAGTTCCTGATTGTCACTGTGCTCTGTTTTGCGATGTGAGGAGTGGGACAGCAGAGGACAGCAGAAAAGCAAAGCGCTCGCTCATGGCTCAATGGGCACATTGCCCTGCTCTCATAACCTCCCCATTCCTGTCAGGGTGAACTCTGACCCTCGCCTGGGCCTAAACCACACTGACACATGCAGCCAGCGCAGCTGAGCCAAACTGACTGGTTAAGAGGCGAGACGGAAGGTTCCGGAAGCTGGGCACCGCATTAGCGCAGGCCATGCTGAATTATTCAGACCGGCTGGTTGCAGCGATCACAGTCGATTGGGGACTGTAATAATAATGGCCAAAAAAAAAAAAGAGGGGGGTGTCGGTGGAGTGGAGGGAAGAAAAGGGAGAGGGGAATGCGGATAAAGAAAGCTAACTGGACTGGATACGGTGCAGGCAGCAGAGGACACATAAGCCTGTAGGAAGTTAAAAATGAGTGCCTTATTCTACATAGAGTAATGAACCGCACATTCTGAAGTGAACTGCAACAATCATTATTGTAATCAATCAACTAATGTTCGATAGATCAAACAACTACCCCTCCTGCCCTTTTATTCACAAAAAGTGATTTTTTGAAATGTTGCAACGCTTCCTGTACTGCAATCTGTGAGAAGGACCACATCATATGAACATTACTGAGCAGTGTAGAGCAGTCACTTAAAACTACAATGTGTTTTGGGGATTTGAAGACCTCTCTGATGGAAGTATGTAATTGCATGCAACGTGCAGAAGAACATCTTGTAATGTCAGTTGTGCTTCAGAACCCTTCCCTGAGTGCATGATCCTGAAGACTTGGTGAGAGAAGAGTCTTCTGTAGATGCAAGTGAATTATCTACTACTGTCAGTATATCTTCATCTGTATAATTTTGCTTTTGCAATTCTGATCTAAACATCAAGCTGAAGCTTCTTTTTGAGTTTGTGCATCATGTTAATCCAAAGACATATGACACAGTCCAAAAAATCTCACAAAATTTGACCCAAAATCTCTTAAATCAATTCAGACTTTACAAAACATATTTTAGCATGTTTTTCCCCTTGTCTCTGCAATGCTACTTTCAACTTATATTCCAGGATCTTTCATAGCATTTCAATAGGAAGCACAGAATTTGAGGGGAATTTCTTATTTTACTTCCCAGAGTAAAATTTATATTGCACAGAGTAAAGCGGAGTTCATTTTTTTTATACACACTCGCAAAGTTTACAAAGCAGAAGTTTCAAAATTCATGCCAGTCAGATTTTTAAAGTTAGTCACCAGACACAAACCACCATGAGACTAAGAGCAGAGAACAGAAGCTCACTTTTTAATGTGGGCCAGAGCAGTGTTGTTCACAAACAGCATGCTGGACAGGTTGATGGATGGGCCTAATGTCTTGACCAAGTTCTCCACCTCATGGATGCCCTGCACATCTCCATGACTACTCAAACCCTGGACCAAGCGGGTGATGGCCAACTGCGAGGGTACCTGGTCAGCCTGAAGCATTCCCTTCAGATTAACCAGAGCATCTAGGGGAGGAAATGAGAGGAGGGAAACCAACAGTATGGTCAGTGTATTCTCCATTCCTTTTTGTATCATAATTACATCAAATTTCACTGTTATTACTTACAAAACTTTTTCGTTTATGGCTAACCATACAAAACTATGGCACCTAGACTCACCTTTGATGTTTCCATGCTTCACTTGTGTAATAATTTGGAGGTTGCTGGCCAGGTCACTCAACTGGAATCCTGAAATATGTTTGGAAGCGCTGCAGGGAAGAGAGGAAAGGATGTAGATACATTAGCTGATATGACGGTCCAGCAGATTCAGTGGCAAAAAATACTGCTGATAAAAGGGCCAATATTTACTGGCTTGTCACATTCAAACACAAAAAACTACAGTTAAAACAAACAAACAAACAAAAACCCAATGTAAAATCAGGGATTCAGCAGATTTTACAAACATGCAATCAGCAATAGGCAAAATTTATTGCTTTTATTGTAACACATTTGACCAATGTGTTACAATTTTATGACAAATGTGAATCAGATACCTGCACTCACTCTATCTGAATACTGTTACTACACCTATGGTAAAGGTCATAAGATAATTAGGCATAACTTCTAATGTAGCACTCAAATGTTTTTTTAATAGGCAACAAATATTTTTATTTCTAAATTTAAAATGGCACTTTAGCCAAAGAGCATTTGAAGAGCAAAAGAAGTTATGTTGCGAATTTGGCTAATAAAAAAATGCTGGAAATGTGCTAATGGAGTCAGATTGTGTGTCAGGTTTAAAAAATAAACACAATCCAAACAGCTTTTGGCCCATATTTGCCTGTAATGAAATTGAAATCTGCTGTGGAAATTCATGGCCGGTGCATCCCTATATAAAAAAAATATTCAAACTTGATAATCACACTCAATGTTTGTCTGTTTAAGTAAAACTAGTGGAGTTCATCACATTTAACTATCGACCAATATAATCCATTACTGTTCCGTTTAGCTCCTTATAACCGGTTTTGTAGTAAATATTATTATTGGTTAGTCCCTAGTTATTAAGGCTTACTAGCTGGCTGAAAAACATGGTACCAGCTATATGTGCAGTGCTACGAGCAATTTGCAGGGAAAGAATTACCAGTGAAGTCAGATAATGAGTACAAATAAGACATGAGCATGGAAGGCCGAGTGCAAATCCCTGTCCTGCATCCTCTCGCTTCTTCCAGGTTTTGGCCTTTTATTTTTTTCAACCCTCACTTGCTAAAACCTCAATCAAACTCTCAGCCCCCCCACCCATCCCCTTTTTTTATTACGCTCGCTGGCCAGATTAGTCCCGCTGCCCAATTGAGCAACCGCCGCCGCTCCTTATCGCCACGGCGACGAGCCTAGAGCAGGCTGCCCAGCAGATTGCCGCCATAACCGGGGTCAGACTACTTCTTATCGAGCCTGGGAAAATCCCTCTGTCCCTCTTCTTCCCTCCTCATCCAGCCCTCCAAGCAGCATGCAATCCCTCTCTCCGCTGCTCTATTCCCAATCCTCTTAATCTGCCCGCTAAATCCTCCACTGCTCAGCCCCCCACACCCCTCCCCACCCACCCAAACATCTGCCAAAAGGCCATCGAAGTCGCACTCTCTCTACCTCACACACAGACACAATGGTTATCAGCAAACTGGAGTGTTATGATTAAGCTGAGTGCAAGCAGGGTCTTATGCACTCCTCAATAGCTCGGTTTGAAAAGACTTCAGATGCTCTTCCGTATGGGGAATGATGGCGAGGCATTAAGCCTTCTCGCTTTTCTTTGTCTTTGTGCAAGTGTGTTTGGTCCACAGACTTTAAGTGATGTCAAAAAAAGACAGATCTTTTCTAAGACCAACAATAGTTGTCGGAAGAAAACCTTGTATCTCCAAAAAATTAACTTTACAGGAGAAGGAAAAAATATACTTTAATTTTAATGCAAGTCAATGTAACCAGACATTTTCCCAAGTAATTCTGGGCCATTTCTGTTCGTCATTCATCACGAACAGAACATTCATCACGAAATGTACACACAACATGAAAGACAACAAGTATTTCTGAATTATGTCAAAAGCCAAAAAACAACAAAAATGGAGATACAAGGTTTTCTTCTGACAGTACCAATAGCCATTATGTTATGTCAATAAAATGGAGAATTGAACTATTAATGGTTTAAAATGTCCTCTGTTACTCATAGCTAACGCTACACTTCCACAACTCCTGCTATCAAAAATTGTCCATCTTTGCCATAAATGTAGAAATCTGTTAAAAGAAAGAACATCTGTTATAATGTAGGTGTTTAAAGGAGCCATTAGCTTGGCTGAGATACAGTGATGTTAGCTTGTGTACCTTTGTTCATTTCGCTTCCAGCTATGCTCAAATGTTGTCTGCATAACTTATTTTATCATTTCTAAATGGAAAGGCATATATATTCTGATCTAATGATTTTTTTTTGCTTGTTATCCACTGCAATAAAACAGAAACAAGGACTGAAAATGGCTCAGGTTTGCAGTTCAAGCTGCAATACTTAATTTAAAACTGGCTTCAGGAGTGCTGAGAGAGAAAGGGAATAGGTTTTAGGATACAACTCAAGTAAATCTCAAACATCTAAGAAATTTTTCCTTACTAGAGAGCTTTTTGGCTGTTGGAGAACTTGTGAAAGACTAGAACAGGGGTACCACTTTAGAATAAGACCACCCTTATAAAGAGATCATGAATGGTTTAAAAATAGGTTATTAATCAGTTCATACACACCTTAATAAGCAGCTTAATAATAATAATTAATAAGCATTTACAACACAAATAAAAAGGGAAACAATGACTGTGTTTAAATGGTGACTTGTTTAGGCAAACAAATCATCTACACAGTAAAAGCTCAGATGTTGCTGGTTACTGACCTTACCATCACTTTTTCATCAGCCAGTGTTAAACCTGTCAGCTTCATCTCACTCATGTTCATCAAATATAACAACTCACTTCTACCCTTCTTATCAATGTGTTAATCAAATAATTAATAGACCAATTTTTAAACCATTAAAAGGTATTCCTATTTTAAAGTGCTACCAGAATAGGCTCTGAAGGTTGTCCAACATCTTGCAAAATGAAGTAGTCCTGGACTGATGACCAGCATTAAAACTTCCTAGTTAAAATCTCTGGCTGGAAACAGTGGCGCACAATTATCTGTTCAATTCTATATCAGTGCATCCCTATTACACAATGCATAGCACTAAGAGAAAAAGGTTGAAATAAAACACGACAGACGCCGGAGAAACAGATCTATAAACAATTACTGCTTCATCCGAGTTAATGCAGAGAGAATGAAGGGGGTAACGGCTTTTCTTTATGAGGATATATTGAGCAATACAGAGATCTACAGCTTTAAACCCTTCGATTCAAAGAGCATCCTGCATAAAGTGCAGAACAATCCCCGCTTCCATTTAAACTAATACAACACTAAAGATCTATTACTAATCAGAAGAAGACTGTCATTTCTACGTCTAGCCAAGCTTTTCTGAGAACAAAGAGATTATCTGGCTCTTTGGATGACTTAAACTGCTCTCTCTGTGTATGCGTGTGTGAGACATTGAAGAGTGAGATTAGGGGCAACTATTCATTTCAATCACGGAAGATTTCCCAAGAAGGAACACAGCATACAATAACTAAGACAATGACCCCTAACCTGCGTATGACAGTGAGAGGCAGTTTAATGTGCATTTGAAAGAGTGAGAAAGGGAGGAAAGTGAGAGAGAAGAAGAAGAGAGGGGGAGGGCATGACAAAAAGAAAGACAAAAGGACAGAGCTGGAGCGCAAATCATCTTATCAATGACGCAGCTCTGTACAAAAAAATGGCAAGAGAGCACAAAAACCAGCATGACGGCAAGAAAGACAATGGCAGACAGAAGTAGACTCACATGTGTTTGACTGCCATGGCATCATCCAGGTTGCCTGAGGCCAGCAGGGACTTGATGAGCGCATCGTATGAAGCAGGTCCCAAAGCCATGCCCTTCCGGCTTGTCTCCTTCAGAATATTAAAGGCCTCTGTAGGGAGAAGATATGGAAAAAAAAGGGCAACATATGCATAACTCACAATAGTCACAGTATGAACCAGATTTTAAGCATAAGTGCAGCAAAATACATGAAAAAGAGAGAACAAATATTTATTTAAATCATTCACAACAATGACTGGAACCAACAATAGTCAGTGAGTCAGTGAACAGGTAGAATCATAAATAAAAGTCAGTGCTAAGATATAAAGCCCATACCTTGGACTTTCCCTTTCTTGCAGAGAGTCATCACTCTGAGGTGATACTCAGCAGCAGAAGCCTCTTTTGGAGGGGAATCCCTGGAAGCAGCACTCTGCCCTCTGACCACCTCAGAGTTCTCTTTGGCTTCATGTTGTTCATACCACACCTGCACAGACAAGATGACACCTCTTACACTCACTGCGCTGCTCTTATTGACACGAATAGAACAAAATAGAAAGAAAATAGATGGGTGCCTCTCATTTCTGTGTGCATGTATTTAATTAAATACATATGCAGGGTGCAGTGTGACTGCTCGATCACTCGTCATGAAAAGAGCATTACGCCACATGGCCCTCTGGGTAACTGTTTTCATCAATGGAGGCCGAGGCAAAATCACTACACTCCATCCACGGCATACAATGAGCCAAGTCCTCAAACAGCCAACATATGGAGGCATTTAGACACTGTGACCTTATGTGTCTGCATTAACTGCAGGCATTAACTCTGGGATTTTGCTAGCATCATCCTAAAATCCAATTACATCTTTTAATGCAAAAAGCGAGGATTAAGGGACAAACTGATGGCATAGCCAGTGTGCATATCTTAGTGTAGTAGAGCCTGAAACATTTGGGATGGGGTCACGATTTGGACAGCTTCAGACATCATTCCTCAAATGTCCCATCAGGCTTAGGTCAAGTTCAAACGTCATGTTCAAGTTTCTCATAAACCATTTCCCATCTATACAGGGTAATTCTAATGTTTTTCAAAATTGCTGTAGAATTTCATAGTTAAAAATAGTTGAAAGAGTTGTTCAGAGAGGACTGATATGAAACGTTTGCGAAATCATTGTGTGAAATTGACCAAAAGGAATCACGGGTCATGATGTCTACAACACAAATAGAGGCATTTTATTTACTTTCCAAAATGACCAGTACATCTACATGTCTTCTGAACATGTATATTTTCATAATGATGAAATAGTGGCTAATGGGGGGGGGTTGTGTAATGTGAGATTTTAGACGTGTAAAATTCTTCATATGAACAACTCTGACAAATTTCCCCTAGAATGGTCACATCAAACCACTCTGCACCACTTTCAACTTAACAATTTAATTATGAAAAAAAAATCTGTATAGTTCCTTTAACCAATTTTGTGTTTGCACTTACCCTGCTTTCATTTTTCTCCCTTCTTACACCCCTACTTCCTCCCTCCTTCAAACAATTTTTTAAATCTGACATTCTGGAGTCGCTGTTATTGTTAGGAGGAAGATCCCCAAAGCACAGCATGCTTCATCATGAAACACTAACTTCTCCAAAATACAAACTTCTGGAATGTTGTTTGAAGTAGAGGTCTGCACAACATTGTTTCACCTGTGGGCCCTAATGTGTAATCTACGCAATAATTTTGGGATGGGATTCATTTTGAGGCACTGCGGTCATAGTGGGTTTGGTGAAAGGGGCGTGCTCGGCTAGTTTTTGGTTGCTTGTTAAAGTGGACGGATGGACAACAGATACACTGCTTGTGTGCCACAGAACAAAATGCATTAGTAATTATCATATAACGCATAACTTGTGTTTAAAATCTAACTGCATTTAAACACCAGGTTTTGCAGTGGACGTGAGACACAGTTGAAGTGGGTGGGTGCTAGCATTAAAGGGCTCATATTATACATTTCTTCATGTATTTCATCCCCCCCACTGGGCTTCACTTATAATGTTTGTGTAAAGTTTTGTGCCAAAAACCTTCACAATTTATATTTATATGGCCATTTTCTTATTGTTGTTAAGGCTGATCTAGGTAAACACATTCTGTTCTGACTAGCTGCCCTATACTGCATCTTACTCAAAAAGTCCAGGCTTAAACAATCTATATAACTTAAATGTAAAAGGGAGGGAGCTACAGAGCCATCACAAAAACAATTCAATCAAAATTTGCTGGTTTTGCAGCTTAATTTGGCAGCTGAACATACAGACTGACTTTCAAAATGACACATTTTGATTATGTACGACAATCAATCAATTAATTTAAATTATTTTTTCCATGACCACGACCATTTAATAATCAAGGCTGTGTGGACCTGTAGTCCAAAACCTTTAGGAATGTGGGGATATTTTAGTCTCACATTGGTAGCGGTCACTGGGTTTGTGTCATGCACAGATGCTAAACTTGGTTCTGTGGGTGGAGTCAGATTAGGTTTGGAAGCAAGGTTTTTAGGCTGCATACAGGTTCAGACAAAATATGGGGCCTAGTTAAAGCTCTGCTGTGTAGCACTGGACAAAGCTGCTGGGTTACTTTACCTCAGGCACCTCAAAGGGCACCTCCTGGTTATTGCTCTTGAGTATACCAGCGAGAAGGCGCAGGGTACGTTCTCTGGGAATAACGTTCTCCTCTTGCATCTTTGTCCACACTGCCTCAGCCTTATGCCAATCATTAGTGTCCTCTGGAGAATAAAGGTTTAGAGCATAGTGTAAGATCACATGTGGAATAATCATGTACATGCACACACCTGCTTCTGCACTTCTCCAATCATTCTAGACCTGATAAAATCACAATTCTGAAGCCTGTTCACTCTCTTACCACTTCAAAGAGGGAGGCAGCCTCCACCTCATATGTCTACTATATAGTAAAAGTCTGGCATGTTGGAGAAACCACTGGACAGGAGTGAATACTCCCGATGCATCAAAAACATGCACACTGATACATTATGTGAAATGCTTCATGTATGGATCAATAAAAACGGTACAAAATTGGAAAACAAGCAAAACGGTAGTCTTTATTCAAAGCTGAGTAAAGCTCAAATTTAATGCTCAAATTAAATGTAGATACCTCTTCAATGTGGCTTTGGAGGAGATGCCCCTGAAGCAGGTTAGTGAATCAATGTGATGTGTAAACTCTATGTATGTGTAGAACATTGGTCGTTTCCCCTTCAGTGGAGCAGCACTGAACATCTGCTGTATGTGTATGTGTGTTTTAATAGGAGCTCAGTCTCAGAGGCCCACAGACACACATTTAGCCTCTCAGCACTTGATTATTCTCCCAGCATGAAACTGAGTGTTGGCAATAGCTTCCAACAAAGAGTGTCTCTGTGTGTTTGTGTGTGTGCTTATTTCTGACAGACAGAGAAACTCCTGTTTGATGCAGTGAATCTCAGTACAGAATTTTGTGTCGTCATCTGACTCACTACCCTTAACCTAGGGATGGGCGGCACAACAAAAATCAGCAAGTGTTTGTGGTAAACGTACTGACAATGTCTGCAAACCGCTCAGAAACACTGCACTTTGCCGTAATTCATCATGAGAACGATAAAATATTGCCATAACGTCCACTGCCCATTGATAACATAATTCTTTAATTGAAATTGTCTAAATAAATATTGTTATTGCTACACCATGGGGTCTGAGAGTAACGTAATTTCAGTACACTGTATGTGCTGTAGTATTCTGTGGGAGGTGCTTCGGGAGTACGGGGTACAAGGCTCTTTGCTACGAGCCAGTCAGGCCCTGTACAAACAAAGCTGGAGTTTGGTTCGCATAGCCGGCAGTAAGTCAGACTCGTTCCCAGTGAAAGTTGGACTCCGTCAGGGCTGCCCTTTGTCACCGATTCTATTCATAATTTTTATGGATAGAATTTCTAGGCGCAGTCAAGGGATGGAGGGTGTCCGGTATGGTGACCTCAGGGTCACATCGCTGCTGTTTGCAGATGATGTGGTCCTATTGGGGACATCAGGCCGTGAACTTCAGCTTTCGCTGGATCGGTTTGCAGCAGAGTGTGAA